>NC_040087.1:70728024-71028024 GCF_003369695.1 Bos indicus x Bos taurus | reverse complement strand
GAAAGGAGGACAGGAACTAACACTGAAGTGTCTACCAGGTGTCAGGTCCTTTGCAAACATTATCTCTGGCCTATCACAAACCATCTGACACCGAGGCAAAATACTACCATCAGTCACATGCAGTGCTAGAGTATTCCAACACATAGGAAAAGTAGCTGATTTAATGTGGCAACAGCAGGACTCAGTCTAAGGGGGTCTTCACATTAAGCCTCTGGATGCATAAGGGAAGCTGGGGGCCACCAGCATGAATAGGATGTAACTATGGAAAACTGATGAGTTCTCAATCAGTGTGAGTCACATAAACCCAGAAATACATAGCACTGCACCCACTTCTGATCTCCATAAGATTCTCCATCCTACACCCAAAGGGGAACCTCAAGCAGGCTTGTTCCCCTCATGCTCTTCTAACTCTACCAATTCCATGGAACAAGACTTTGGGAACCTTAGGGTCTACTTTGGGACAAATGAAGATGTCACGAGCAGAGCAGACTGAAGGTCCATGAGACCACCAAGTGCAGACAGACCCAGGCACATTGCAGAATGAGAAACTCACTTCTTGGTCTTCTGGAGCCACATCTTTCAGTGAGGGTCTGGGAGATTGGAGAGATTGAACCAAAGACTCAGAGATCACAGTGGGAGTTCCTGGAACTGGAGATGGTTCAGACTGCTCATTCCCCTTCTCAAAAAGGGAAAAAATATCTACCCGGGATTTCAGGAACTCAGAGTAAGTTCCTCTTTCCACCGTTTTGCCCTAAAATAAAAAAGTTGAGAGGAATTAATTTATATTTGATAATATTAAACCAACCTAAATACTAATCAAAAAAAGTTATCTGGTTTTAAATTATGACTTTTGAAAAAAAAAAAAAAAAGATCCCTGGGTCTAGAATTCTTGTTGAGAAATCTAGTTCAGTCAACTCAGTACAGAACTGAGCATTGCATTCTCTGCCAAACCCTGTCCCTATGGTAGGTGCTGAGGGATATGAAAGAAACTTGTGCTCATGTGTCAAAAACGGAGGCCATTGACATGACTACCCTGGGCATTTGGGGAAGGAAGAAGTACAGAGGTTGGTGAGAGAATCAGCACAGGCTTCTTAGACAACATGGAAATTGACAGAAGCCTCATGTACCAATTCCAGGAAAGGAATTTAAACTTAACCCAGAGGTGGGCACAAGCACATCTGCATATGGGTAAGAGTCTCTCATGAAACCTTCACTGACCACTGTCACTGTCACACTATCATGTGCCCAGCTGGGATAATAGGAACCAGCCCTGGACAGCAAACCCATGAAGAGGCCTCTCCTTGGTCTACAACTGCCCCCACACACTCAGCAGATTTCCAACTGAAAATTCAATATTCCACCTGATAAAGTAATTAAACAAGGAGGCCATGGGGCTGGGGTGGCTCTAAAGCCTTGGCAGTCTGTGCCCACAAACCAAAACCTAAGCCAGAATCAATGCACTCAGATCCGAGAAAAAACTTAGGACCAACCAACCACAAGCAGCCAACTAGGCTTCCCCAAATCAGGCAACTGCTTAAGCTACAGTCAATCAAATCATTTTCTTTGAACACATGTGACACATCCTTGCACAGTTTCCCTCCCCTACAAAGTCATATAAAATAATGTGTAGATGTTTCACTATCTTCTGACTGCATGAAACCAGACTCAGCTGATTCACTCAGTAGCAAATAAAACATCAGGGGGAAAAAAAAAAAAAAAAACACACACAAAAACTCAGGATGCAAAATACATCAAATGAGAGCAGCTGTGGTTAAGGCAGCTCAGGTGGAGGGAGCTGGCCGGGATCCTCGCTGGGACCCCTCTCACCCTCTCTCCTGAGGGGGTCCACTGGGAGAAACAGGGAAGCCTTTGGGTACCGTCAGATACTGCAGAACTAGAAAATTATGCAGGATATATTGTGTCTTGTTCCACTTGGGAGGCAAAATTCACACACCTCTTTAATGAAATCACCACTCACCACATCAAATCAGTAATATGCATGATGAAATGACTGGTGGTACAAAGACAGCAATTTCACTCAACAGTCAAGCACTGACAATTCCAGGGGGATGAAGGGATAGCCATCTGCTCTGAAGAGAGGGACCCAACAGTGAGGATGGACCCCAACTCAGGCAAGTGTGCTCACCAGTGGCCAAATAGTTGTTTTGTTAGTACTAAAACTGGGGGTAGTGTCCTCAAAGGAAGCAATAAGGGGACCCCAAAACATCTAGAGATGGGCAAAATAGGTTATACTCCTGCCACTGATCCTGTGCTCATAACACTATGAACATTGGAGTTTACACACTAGAATCACCTCTTCTGCACGTGAAATCAACTGCTCTCGAGTTTGAGAAACCTTAGCCTCCCCCCATTTCTAGAGGAGTGAAGAAGGGCTGACACATGGAACTGCTTCTAAAGAGGCAGGGGTTCTGTATCTTAATAATCTTTCTTGCAGTAGAGATTCTTTTCAGAAGTCAGGGATCTGACCAAGGGCCTGTGGAGCAGTCAGGGGTTATCGACAGAGGTGCTGAGACCCAGAGGCAAACAAGCCAAGAAATAAAGCATTGAACGACCACCAAGTCTGAACACTTCTCACTAATCTCCACCCCACCAACAACCATGCTAGGAGTTGTGAACTGGATGGTGCCCCCTCCTCAAAAAGATGTGCTCAAACATGACACCTGTGAACATGACCTTCTTTGGATACAGGGTCTTTGCAGATGTAATCAAGTTAAGATGAGGTCACACTGGAGCAGGGTGACCCTAAAGCCAGTAAGGCTAATGTTGCTATGAGAAGAGAAGAGACCCAGACTGACACAGGGACAACGGCCATGTGACATCAGAGCCAGAGACCACAGCACTGCAGCTGGAAGTCAAGGAACACCAAGGAAGGCCCGTGAACATCAGAGGCTGGAGGGAAGCATTCTCCCCTGGAGCCTCCAGGGAGAGCACAACCCTGCCAGCACCTGGATTTGGGACCTGTAGCCTCTAGAAGAGGGAGATGATAAACTCCTGCTGTCACCCAACTTGCAGTGCTGTGATACAGCAGCTCTAGAAACTGATACCCTAGCCTGAGCCCACACTTCTGTCTTCTCAACTTTACTAAGACTCCTAACTGCTTCTTCTGTCGCCCCTCCAGTAACCATCAGAGAAATCTCTTAACTCCCACATCAGATGACATCCCTCCTCTGCTTTGGACCGTCTGATGGCTTCCATCCCACAACCGCCCATTGTCCACTGCTCAGAGACCAGCTCCCTCCTGTCCCCTGTTCACTCTCTTCAGACACGCTGGTCTTCCTGCCGTTCCTCCAACCTGCCAGGTCAGCTCCTTACTTAGGACCCCCTGCCTGAGACCCCCTCCCCCTGGTGACTGTGTGGCCATCACCTTCATGTCACTCAGATCCCGTGAGGCACCAGCTCCTCAGGGAGGCCAGAATATCACCTTCTTTTTCACATCCTCCCCATAAAACAGGAGCCCCGTGAAGGCAGGGCCTTGTTCTCCTGCCACACAGGCTCCCACATGTACTGGGGACATAGAGACCTGGGCAGGGAGTCCAGAGACTGGAGAAACCAGCAGAGAGGACGTCTCTGACCCAGGTGCTCAGCTACCCAGCCTTGCTTCTGGTGTTAATGGAAGATGTTCTTTTGGCAAACTATATATGACAATGACCTGGATACCAACACATCTTAGAATCTCTAAGTGATACACTTTGACTTAAGTCAGGGAAGAGGAAACTAAAAAGTTCTAAATAAAATTGCAACATTAACCTTAACAAATTTCATTAGAATAGTGATGATTCAATAACCCTGTGGTTGCACTTTTATACACTTTAGGGTTTATGTGGCTTAGAGTGTAATAGTGACATTTCTATAGGGATTTAGGTTCATCCTCCAAGACATGAACACCAGCTGTAAGAAGAAGGGGGCAAAAAACTGAGGGAGAAGAGGGCATTTACCATGAACCCAAGGAGACTGACCTGCAGGGAGGTCTGTCCTTCAACACACCTGAGTGCTAGCAATTCCACGGATTTCTAGAAATTACTTACATCTTTCAATATCAGAATCTGACTTGCATCTTTTAGGTGCTGCAACTGATGAGTGACTAAGATTGTGATCTTCTCCTTCAAGGCCTGACGAACACACCTACAAAGGTAAAAGGCACAGTAAGCAAAAGCACATTAATGGAGTGCCTCAAACTGAAAACCAAAAGCACATTAATGGAGTGTCTCAAACTGAAAACCTATATTTTGAAAACAGTGAGACAAAGACCACACAGCAGTGAAAGATCTTTAGTTTAAATACCAAATCGACTGAAAAAAAAAACCAAATCGATAATAAAAATTAAATAAATGTAAATCAATTAATCCAACTAGGTTCTTAAATTTATCAGCAGCAAATTTGAATCTAGTGCTATAAAAAATTCTTAAAACCAGTCTACTGAAGGAGGCAAAAACAGCGAAGTTTTTCCTCTAAAACTTAGCTTAACAATTATTTACATGTTTCATAAAGGAAAACAACTGAGTAATACTGAGACTTCAAAACTTGACTAAACTAAAACACTATTTTATCACTATTCAGGAATGGAAGCAGACGGATCCTTGTTATTTAAAAATGTGTACATTCTTTGCTTTCTAGGTGATTATTTATAATTAATGATGTAAATATTCACAACAAAAAATTAATAGATTCTTGGTAATCTTTGCCGGAGTGCATTTGCTAGACACGTGTTCCCAAAGAATATTAGATAGAAAATGAATGCCAGAGTGGCCTGTATCAATCACTACAACGTTTCCACTTCCATCCAGGAAGCACGTCTTCTTTCATTTGGAGTGAACACCTTCCACATACGAAAGTAAAAGAACAGAATCCAAATGGCCCAAACCACAGTGGAAATCACCCAATGACTCGGAACACCCACCAGTTCTCTTAGTCAAGACACCCCTCACTATTCAACCTTAAATTGTTTTCACAGTAAAAAAAAAAAAAAAAAAGGCAAAAACTACTCCTACATTTCAAATGTAGACCCCTAGGAACTCAGCCCCAGTGTCATCCCACAAAGTCCACAACCCCTCCAGGGAAGCAAGTGGGTCTGGGGCCCCAGTGACCACAGGCAGGGCTCTAGGCAGGTACTCTTGGAGCCCGAGCCCCTTGCAGAGCAAATCGCAGGAACCTGGGCCAGAGTTCAACCTGTGAGTGAATCAGATGGAGAGTCTGGAGGCAGCAGGCTGCAGCTCAGTTCCTCTCTTGAGCCTGATGTCAGATGAGCAACTCAACCTGTTTCTTCATCTCAAGACAAGATCAAACAACTCATCTACATGTTCTGAGAAATCAAACCACCAATCTACTCAGCAAATGTCAGCTTTTCTTTTTCCTAACCATGAGTGGTCATGTGCTTTGGACTCGGGTCAGAAAACTCTTAAGGAGACACTCTGGACACTGAGTCTGTGATCAAAAACAAGACTCTGGAATGTAAACACATATACCATACGTTCGCTAAGTCCAAAAGGATTCATTTTTACATTTTTACATGTGTTAGCTCAGCATTCATACCTAAGTTTCTTGACTAACACCTTTTCAAATTTAGTACTAAAACAGATTTTTTTTCTCCTTGATTCATAATTTCCTGCCAATAATCCCTAAAAGGGGATATTAATCAAATCTGACAGGGTGTTGTGTCCAAGATGAACCAACCCAAAAGTTTTAAGATGTTTTCTTCCTAACATCCCATCACAGATGAAGTAATACAAATAATTACAATGAAGAGGTCAGTTAATGCCTTTGAATTTTTCATAAATGATGCTTTTATCCAAATCACTAGAAAAATACCCTATTTTCCAAGTTTTTAAAGATTTCCAAGTCATGCCATAGAAATGACTGAGTCAGCAACCAGTTGTATAACAGTTATTCCTGTATAAAGGCTGTGTTAATCCTATGCTATTACTGCTAAGTCGCTTCAGTCGTGTCCGACTCTATGCGACCCCATAGACGGCAGGCTATGAGGGTCCCCCATCCCTGGGATTTTCCAGACAAGAACACTGGAGTAGGTTGCCATTTCCTTCTCCAGTCCCACATATAATCCTATATAAGGGCTCTATTAAGAGGGGACGCATCTTGTGGTGGAGGCAATACAAGTAAGACAGAGGCCCCACCTCCATTCATTCAATCAGCAGAGGTTTGCTGAGGAGCCAGGCACTGTCCTAAGTGCTGAGGATCCACCCACAGGTCAAGACAGAAGACAATACTCTGCACCGTGTAGAGGACACAGTGAGCAAGCATAGAAAACCCACTATTGGGCTGTGACCTGTGCTCTGAAGGAAAAAGAAGGGCAGCTGCTGTCTTAGATGGGGAGACATGGGAGCCCTGAGACTGACTGGGGAAACATCCTGGAAGAGGGCACAGCAGGTACAGGGTTCCTGGGACAGAACACACTGGGCGGAGGTGCCTTCCTGCATTCATAATTTATGGGTGGCAGGGGGTGGTGGTGGTTTAGTGGCTAAGTCGTGTCCGACTCTTGCAACCTCATGGACTGTAGCCCGTCAGGCTCCTCTGTTCATGAGATTTTCCAGGCGAGAATAATGGAGTGGGTTGCCATTTTCTTCTCCAGGGGATCTTCCTGATCCAGGAGTCGAACCCGGGTCTCCTGCACTGCAGACAGATTCTTTCCCAACTGAGCTACAATGGGTGGCAGGGGGACTCATAAATGGTCAAGTGCACCCGCTAAGGGCTGAGGGAAGACAGAGGGCACGGGCGCCCCCTGGAAGAGCAGGAGGGAATGGCAGGTCCCATCTTCCACCTTCCTTCTGGGTCCTGGTGCACTGCTCCCTGGCTCTGGGACAGAGGGACCAGTATGTACAGACAGACAGGCGTGAGACAGGATCCCCACAGAGCCAGCACAGCTGGACACCGAGTGGGTGTGGAGATGAGCTGGAAAGGCTGAGGTGGGCAGATGGCAAGGAAGCCTGTTTGTTTGAGGACCTGGAGCTGCTTTCTGAATGTGGTGGTGGCAGAGTGTTGTTGGGTGGGGGGGGGGCGGGGGGGGCGGGTGGAGGAGGTGTCCGTGAAGGGCTGGAGCAGGTGGGTGAGCTGTGTAGACAGGAGGGTGAGCTATGTAGACAAGAGGGTGAGCTGTGTAGACAGCAGCATGTGAGTCTGATCAGGACAGACCCCAATATCTGATGATGCAGGAGGCAGGGGTCTGGTGATGTGGGGCTGACCCAGGATGGGATCCATGGCTGGACACAGGTGAGACTGCATCAGTTCACGTAAGGCCCTCACCTTCTGTAGCTGATAGAATCCACTGTGTTCACAGCATAAAGCTGTAAAAGTCATGAACCTCAATGACCTTGGATATAAATTCATGACTGAAGGAAACTGTTAACGGCAAGCAGAAATGTGTCATTCATTTGTAATACAAAACCCTCCCCATGACTAAGCTTCCACATGACCACCATATCTCACAGCATATTGTTCCATCCGATTCTCTGACTTGAGAACACTCTCCAGTTGCTGCTGAGTGGTTTCCTAAATTGCTTTCATGCTCTCTGCTTTAACTTTCCCTAGAGAATGTGGTTCTGATTACAAACAACAGTCTTAAGCTTGCTTCTATCAAGTATATATCCAAAGCAGTATACTCAAAATATTTGAGAGGATTTTATAAATATCTCCAGTGTTTGAAAAAGAACTCAGGAGAACTTCTGCGATCAGCACACTGTACTTGGCACCAAAATGCCTTGCTCTCCCCTCCCTGTGACATGGATTCAATGACCAGCAGAATTTGTTCCTGCCGTGATGGAGAACTTGTGCAGATGCTCACAAGACGGGGTGACACACATTTGTGAGCTCAGGGTGGGGCGCTGGGAACAAGGAGGCTGAGCTACTCATAATGCCAGGAGGGTGGGGGTGGGGAATCGCTGTCACAGCACTAGCGCCTGTCACTGAACTCATGACAAAACAGAAGGCACTTCTCTAAGGGAAAATTCATCAAGTCATGAATATGAGAGGCTGGGAAAGGGGGGTCAGATCAGAGAGCTGGAGACCGTGCCATGTGTCATCTGCCCTGTTCCCTCTTGTTCTCAAGGATTCTGTGCCACTATTCAGGTTTGTATGTGTGTTACAATATACCTAACATGAAATTTACTGTTTCTGCCGTTTTAAGCATACAAGTCAGTAGCATTAAGTACATTCACATTGATGTGCAACCATCACCACCATCCATCTCCACAACTCTTTTATCACCCCAACACTAAGCACGTTTTCTACAAGGGCAGGTTCCACCAAAGTCTAACAACGCCTGCTTAGTGGACATGGAATCCCAGCTCCTAGCCAGCTCCTAGTGTCCAGAGCCCAGAGCTCCTCACAGGTCTCCCTCTCAAATTTGTTGACTCTGCTGAAGTCTCTACTTTGCTATTCTGGACTTGCTAGAAATCAATGACATCCCCTCAGATTCACATGTGGTCACCTGAGTCTTCAGTACCTTAGACTTTGGTGTCATGGACTTTAAAAAGGTAAACATTACCCTTAATTATACTGAATCTAATCTAATCTGACTGGTATGCTTAGATGAAGAGACTAAGATACAAGGACAGAGACACAAGCATGAAATCAATGAAGTTAGAACACACTCCCTCACCATGCACAAAAATAAACTCAAAATGGCTTAAATACTTAATCATAAGATGTGACACCATAAAACTCCCTGTAGAGATTATAGGCAAAATCTTCTGTGATATAAATTATACCAATGTTTTCTTAGGTCAGTCTCCTAAGGCAACAGACATATAAGCAAAAATATACAAATGGGGGCTTCCCTGGTGGCTCAGTGGCAAAGAATCCACCTGCCAGTGTAGGAGACACGGGATCCCTCCCTGGTCCAGGAAGATCCCACATGTGCAAAGCACCTCAGCTAATGCACCATAACTACTGAGCCTGTGCTCTGGGGCCCAGGAACCGCAACTACTCGCCCACACACCATAGAGCCCGGGCTCTGCAACGAGAGAAGCCACCACAATGAGAAGTCCATGCATCACAGCTAGAGAGTAGCCTCTGCCCACTACAACTAGAGAAAACTCCAACTGTGTGAGGACACAGCGAGGGGATGAGGTCAGAAGCCAAGGAGAGAAGTCTCAGGAAAAACCAAACCACCCACACCTTGAACCTGTAGCCTCAAAAACTGTGAGAAATTTAATTTCTATTCTTTGAGCACCCCCATCTGTGACAACTTGCTATAGACTGAATGTTTTACTCCTCTAAAGTCATCTACTGAGACCTAATCCCAACTGTGTTGGCATTAGGAGGTGGGGCTGTCGGGAGGGACCAGGTCATGAGGATGGAGCCTGAATCAAAGAGATTAGTGCCCTGATAAAAGGAACCACATGGCTCCCTCATCTCTGCCACCACATGAGGCCACAGGAATCGGACCCTCACCAGACTGAATCTTTCAGCACCCTGACTTGGACTTTCCCAGCCTCCAAAACCATGAGATAAAAACTTGTTATTTCTAAAGCCACTCAGCTCTGGTGTCCTGCGAGAGCAGCCTGGACAGACACAGTCCTAGAAACTAACACAGGACCTGAGAGCGAGAATTTCCAAACAGCTTCTCTCTGCTGAACACTCCGCCTCCTCCAGACGAGGACATGCTTGCTATTCTCCTCACAGCCTTACTTTCTCCTCCCTTCACACCTGAGCTTCTACTCTTGCTTCAGCAAAGGACTGGGTCCTTGTCTCAGCCTCCACACACCTGCCCAGCCTGCAGGCCCCCAGGGTACTTCCTGCCCAGCCCTGGGCACAGGGAGCTTTCCAACTTCAGTGAAAGCCTCCAGCTGACACTTCCACTTTACATTCAGCACCTACTATCCTGTATTAAAACACTCTAAACCCTGACTCTGCTGAGCTTTCCCCCAGGGATCTGTTTTAACAAGCTCCACGTAGACACGTTCCTTAGAAGCAGGAATGAGAGCTGGGCATCCTAGTCTTCCTTATTCTGCCCAGTGTGGGTCCTTACCCTCTCCAGGCTCACTGTCCTCCTTGTAAACTAAGCGGTTTTGTGCAGTAACGCATTGATCTCAGTGCACACAGCAGGGTGTTTATAAGTGCAGCTGGAAGGCTCATTGACTTTAACAAAGTGAACAACAGCAAGTGACCTGACCATGGGGGAAATGTGAAGCCTGTTTTAGGACAAAAACAAGTTCGCAAGGCTTTCAAAAAGGCCAATCTAGACTCCATAAGAGGCCTCAGTCAGTGTATGTTAGGACACATTATACACAGAAAAGAATCAGAGTTGTTCTACTTTAGTCATTGTATAGCCAACCAGGAGCCACTGACAAGTTCTACATTTGAGAAACAGGAATGAGAGTCAAGACTTAAGCCAGATTATAGGTGACACTACATTGTAGTGTCTAAGTATTAATTCTAGTAAGCATCCATGAAATAACATGAAATAATTGAAATCATACTCAGATATGGAATAAATGATTCTCAGATTCTAGACTTTATTAAGTCTAAACTTAAGAAAGACTTTATTTCCAAAGAGATAGTATAACAAGAATAAACCAACTGGGTCGTTCCATGGAAGCCCTATGTCAGTACTGAAAACTTTGCCTCTAACATGTCTTAAGCAAATGATGGAGGAAAAAAACTGGTAGCCAAGTACCAGGTTATAGAGCCTCACTCTCCGATTTAAAAACTCTGCATCATCTTTCTTATTCCTGGCATCTGGATCCACCCAGAGTGTCTGGTAATCAACTGCAAGTAGCAGGAGGGAAACTGCCATCTATACCTCACTCCCTAAAGCACGGACCCCACTGGCCCCACACACTGGAAGCACCTGCTGTATTTTCCTGTCCTGACCTCATCAGGATGCAAGATTTCTCTAGGATGGATCTTCTATGGAGGGAAGGGAGGGAAGGGAGGGACACCAGGGCAGAGGGAGCTGAGTCTCCTGGAGCACAAAGACCTTTCTGAGCTCTCTTCCATCATCCCTGAAGGGCTTTTGGAAAGAAGAAACGATAGAAAATAGGAGCAAACTCACTGTTCGAACAAGTGCCTGCTGACTCCTGCATCCACTGCACTGAGCGGATCGTCCAGGAGGTAAATGTCTGCGTCCTGATACACGGCTCTAGAAAACGTAGAGAGATGTCAGGAGAGGACACTTCACACTCCCTGAGTCTCATCTCTGAATCATAATGGTGTCCAACAACTTTATGTTCCTTCCAGGAGCCCAAGGAAAGGGCCAAGACCCTGCATCACACAGGCCCATCCAGTGAGTGGGGTCTGTGTGCTTATGTCCACCAGGATCCGTGGAGGAGGAGGGGCAGGATGGCAACTGAAACCCCATTTACCTGGCAAGGCTGACCCGGGCTTTCTGTCCTTCACTCAGCGGGGTTCCTCTTTCTCCTATTTCAGTTAGATCTCCTTCCTCCAAAAGCTGTAAATCCTATACAGATAGAAAAGGGGAAAAATATATAAAATGTATTCTACTACCTTCTTACATTTTTAGCATTAGTTCCTCACACAAGTATTTGATTAATGTGCATACATGCTCAGCTGATAAGTCGTATTGAACTCTTTGTCACCTCATGGACTAGGGCTTATCAGGCTCCTCTGTCCATGGGATTCTCCAGGCAACAACACTGGAGTGGTTTGTTGTTTTGTCCTCCAGGAGATCCTCCTGACCCAGGGATCGAATCAATGTCTCCTGTGTCTCCTGCACTGGCAGGTGGAATCTTTCCCACCAAGCTACCTGGGAAGCTAGAGCAGTGGGTATAAGTCAGAGTAACTAAACTGTGACCTTGAACATTAAAAAAAAGGAAGAAAAAAAAAACCTCTCAGTGTTTTTCATTTGTTTTCATTCTGTAGTTTTGCACAGCATCTATGTGTTTGACCATTTTAACAGATATTTACTGAGGACCTAATGTATGACAGGCATTGCTTTGGGCACAATGAACTCAGCTGTGAAGAAACAAAGCTCCTAGAGTTTCTTTCCATGATGGAAGACAGATGATATGGAAAATTAACCTGAGCACAAGTACTGAGGAGAGGAAGGAAAAGGAAGCCGGCTCAGGGGGATGGAGAGTGAAGGAGGGAAGTGAGTCCACACTGTGGGGGAGGGCTCTGCTCAGAGATGGTGTGAGCAGATCTGGCGGGGGGGGGCTCAGGCAGACCTGGAGAGGCTGCTCCTCACAGAGGGAGGGGCGACTGCAGGGGCCACAGGGAGATGCCCAAGGGGTTCAGGACAAGGAGGCAGGAGAGCGGAGTGAGAATGAGGGGAGTGAGGGCAGAGACAGAACAGGAGGAGCCTGGGGGCACTCCAGTAACAGGAGGAGGGGGACAGACCTGGTTTGAGGATTTAAGAAATCACTCCTGTGCATTACAGAAAACAGACAGTAAGTGGGGAAGGGTGAGGGTGGATGCAAGTGAGGAGGTTCCCAGAATAATTAAGGTGAGAGATGACGGTGGTCAGGACCAGAGTGAGAGCAGTGGGAATGGAGAGATGGGGTCACACTCCAGGCACATGTTGAAGGTGGAGCCAAAGGACCTGCTGACAGGATGGGTGTGGCTGTAAGAGAAGAGGAGATTGTGATGTTTGGGGTGAGGAAGGGGAAGGACAGGGTCTCCATTTACTGAGTTAGGGCAGGTGGTGGATGCAGGTTTAGGGAACTTCGCTCATGGGCAACCTGAGATGACCTCGCAGTGGTGTCATGTTGCAGTTGTACATGCAGGTATGAAGGTCCGTGCTAGATACACAGGTGTGAGAGCTGGTGGCCCAGGCTGGCGAAGGCACAGGACTTGTTTTTATCAAGGAATGAGTGTCTCTTAAAAAGGCAGTTTGCCGATCTCTGCCTCAGCTTCCCACTTTCAGAGAAGGGATAACACCCGACCCAAGTCTTCACAGTAATACTTAAAGTAAGTGACAGATAAGGTCTGTCCAAGAAATGGGAGCAGAAATAGCAAGCTGGGCAGGAAAATCAAAAGGAAAGAAATGGTGTGCTCACAGGAAACCCAGAAGATCAGATGGACTAAGCAGATGCTTGTCTGTGAAAGCAGGAAAAACTCAAAACTAAGAAGGAAATAAAGTTGTAACCTGAGGATCTGGGAATCAGAATATTGGAAATAAAAGCAAAAATAAACAAATGGGACCTAATTAAATTTAAAAGCTTCTGAACAACAAAGGAAACTATAAGCAAGGTGAAAAAGCCTCCAGAATGGGAGAAAATAATAGCAAATGAAACAAATGACAAACAACTAATCTCAAAAATATAAAAGCAACTCCTGCAGCTCAATTCCAGAAAAATAAATGACCCAATCAAAAAATGGGCCAAAGAACTAAATAGGCATTTTTCCAAAGAAGACATACAGATGGCTAACAAACACATGAAAAGATGCTCAACATCACTCATTATCAGAGAAATGCAAATCAAAACCACTATGAGGTACCATTTCATGCCAGTCAGAATGGCTGCAATCCAAAAGTCTACAAGCAATAAATGCTGGAGAAGGTGTGGAGAAAAGGGAACCCTCTTACACTGTTGGTGGGAATGCAAACTAGTACAGCCACTATGGAGAACACTGTGGAGATTCCTTAAAAAACTGGAAATAGAACTGCCATATGACCCAGTAATCCCACTGCTGGGCATACACACTGAGGAAACCAGAATTGAAAGAGACACGTGTACCCCAATGTTCATCGCAGCACTGTTTATAATAGCCAGGACATGGAAGCAACCTAGATGTCCATCAGCAGACGAATGGATAAGAAAGCTGTGGTACATATCCACAATGGAGTACTACTCAGCCATTAAAAAGAATACATTTGAATCAGTTCTAATGAGGTGGATGAAACTGGAGCCTATTATACAGAGTGAAGTAAGCCAGAAGGAAAAACACCAATACAGTATACTAATGCATACATATGGAATTTAGAAAGATGGTAACAATAACCCTGTGTATGAGACAGTAAAAGAGACACAGAGGTATAGAACAGTCTTGTGGACTCTGTGGGAGAGGGAGAGGGTGGGATGATTTGAGAGAATGGCATTGAAACATGTATAATATCATATATGAAACGAGTCACTACTCCAGGTTCAATGCACGATACTGGATGCTTGGGGCTGGTGCACTGGAACGACTCAGAGGGATGGTACCGGGAGGGAGGAGGGTTCAGGATGGGGAACACGTGTATACCTGTGGTGGATTCATTTCGATATATGGCAAAACCAATACAATATTGTAAAGTTAAAGAATAAAATTAAATAAAAAAATAATGAATAACTCATAAACCTTTTTAGGTGTGTGCATGCACATGTGTGAAAGGCAGAAAAATGACTCTGAATTAATTGGAGCTACTGTTCTCACTGTTCTGAATTAATGGGAGCTACTGTTCTCACTGTTCTGCATTTGCTTTCCCTTCTTATATGGTATCTGCTGTTAAGTTCCTTCAGTCGTCTCTGACTCTGTGCCACCCCATAGACAGCAGCCCATCAGTCTCCTCCATCCCTGGGATTCTCCAGGCAAGAACACTGGAGTGGGTTGCCATTTCCTTCTCCAATGCAGGAAAGTGAAAAGTGAAAGTGAAGTCACTCAGTCCTGCCCAACTCGTAGCAACTCCATGGACTGCAGCCCACCAGGCTCCTCCGTCCTTGGGATTTTCCAGGCAAGAGTACTGGAGTGGGGTGCCATTGCCTTCTCCGTATATGGTATCTAGACTATTTAATAAAAATCTAGCTAATTCCCGCTAACTTGACATCATTTCTGCAAATATACAGTCACCCATGAACAAGAACCTGAAGTAAAGAAACAGGCCCATTAAACAAGCAATTCTGTGTGTCCACATCATTGTGAAATGCTGCTCACCTGATGCAGGGCTTCCCAGGTGGTGCTGGTGGTAAAGAACCCACCCACCAATGCAGGAGACAGAGACTTGGGTTTGATCCCTGGGTTGGGAGGATCCCCTGGGGAAGGAAATGGCAATCCACTCCAGTATTCTTGCCTGGAGAATCCAATGGACAAAGGAGTCTGGCAGGCTACAGTTCATAGGGCTGAAGAGCTGGACACGACTGAAGTGACTTATCATGAACACACACATCTGATGCAACCTATGATGTTCAAGCCCTTGTTCCAGGAGAATCACGATTTCCTCACAAAGCAGGTCTGGAGCCTTCAATACCACACCTTTGAAAATCTGTCCCTGTCTTTTCCTCACAGTACAAAAGAGCAGTCAGATGTCCAGACTGCACTGAAGAGACCCCAGGGGGAGACCTTTAATGATATTATTCATTGTTTTTTTTTACAACCCAAGAGAGTAACATAGTATTTAACATCATTTACTCTTTTTCCTTGCTTTTTGTCAATTGTATTCTCCTATCACTTAAGTTTAGGTCTCATGGTTTACTCACTAATCTTATTTAATTCCCCAAATACAGTTAAACCTTTCGTCTTACCATTCTCTGTGAAACTCAATGCCATTTCTAAAAACAATCTCCCTCAGTGAAATGACGCAGTATTAAAAAGAAATTTTAAACCATTCCGGTTTCCTTAAATAATAAATTACAAGTCAAAAATGAAGTGGTGAGAGAACCTCACAGACTAAACGGGACCAAGGAGGCATCAGCCAAGTGCAGGGGGCAGACCTTGTGTGGCTTCCAACAATGGTGAAGATTTCTCAGTGAGATGATCAGCAGCATGTAAACACAGACTAGCAGGTGGGTGATATTCAGGAATTTGAGGTATTTTTCAGATGAAATAAAGTAGTGATTTTTTTCCCCCAAAGCTTTCCTATCTTTTAGAGAAAAATAATGAAATGTTTACAGATGAACTGATCTGAGGTCTAGGATCGGCTCCACAATACTCTGGGGTTGGGATGGGGCTGGCAGGGGTAGAGATGCAGCAAGACTGGCCACCAGCTGATTCTGGGTGAAGCTGGGGGTGGGTACATGAGGGTTCATTATACTATGCTCTCTGTTATTGTAAATATTTATAGCTTTCCATTAAAAAATGTTGAAAGTGAATGAAAACTTCACAGAATGAAACAATCCCCCCTCCAGATAATGTATTCTGTGTTACTAACCTATAAGAATTAAAATGACAGCATATGTAAATACATATGCTTATTTAGGTAAGCCTGCTGATTTATCTGGAGAAGGCGATGGCACCCCACTCCAGTACTGTTGCCTGGAAAATTCCATGGATGGAGGAGCCTGGTAGGCTGCAGTCCATGGGGTCACTAAGAGTTGAACACGACTGAGCGACTTCACTTTCACTTTCCACTTTCATGCATTGGAGAAGGAAATGGAAACCCACTCCACTGTTATTGCCTGGAGAATCCCATGGACGGAGCAGCCTGGTAGGCTGCAGTCCATGGGGTTGCACAGAGTTGGACATGACTGAAGTGACTTAGCAGCAGCAGCAGCAGCAGCTGATTTATCCAGAAGACCAACTTAAATGTTAAGCAACATTCAAAAATCTATTTTTTAAAAAGAACTTTTAACAAACCTTGTAGTGTAAACCACTATCATAGGGAACCCTTTTACACTGTTGGTGGGAATGCAAACTAGTACAGCCACTATGGAGAACACTGTGGAGATTCCTTAAAAAACTGGAAATAGAACTGCCTTATGATCCAGCAATCCCACTGCTGGGCATACACACCGAGGAAACCAGAATTGAAAGAGACACGTGTACCCCAATGTTCATCGCAGCGCTGTTTATAATAGCCAGGACATGGAAGCAACCTAGATGTCCATCAGCAGACGAATGGATAAGAAAGCTGTGGTACATATCCACAATGGAGTATTACTCAGCCATTAAAAAGAATACATTTGAATCAGTTCTAATGAGGTGGATGAAACTGGAGCCTATTATACAGAGTGAAGTAAGCCAGAAAGAAAAACACTGATACAGTATATTAATGCATATATATGGAATTTAGAAAGATGGTAATGATAACCCTGTATACGAGACAGCAAAAGAGACACAGATGTATAGAACAATCTTTTGGACTCTGTGGGAGAGGGATAGGGTGGGATGATTTGGGAGAATGGCATTGAAACATGTATAATATCATATATGAAACGAATCGCCAGTCCAGGTTCAATGCATGATACTGGATGCTTGGGGCTGGTGCACTGAGATGACCCAGAGGGATGGTATGGGGAGGGAGGTGGGAGGAGGGTTCAGGATGGGGAACACGTGTATACCTGTGGTGGATTCAAGTTGATGTATGGCAAAACCAATACAATATTGTAAAGTAATTAACCCCCAATTAAAATAAATAAATTTATATTAAAAAAATGAAATTCAAGTATATGCAACTCAGAAGTCATTACTCACCTTTTCCAAAGCACAAGCCCTTATTACTTCTTCATATCTGTCTTCTTTATATTTCTTCCCAAATAAAATGTTACTCTTTACAGTCCCTGGAAACACCCAGGGCTGCTGAGAAACATATGCGATCCTCCCATGCACGCTGACCTGTCCCTGGCTCGGGGCAGCTCCCCCAGCAGAGCGTTTAGCAGTGACGACTGAAACAGATGGCAACACACACACGTGAACAGGGTGCACTCAGGATGGAACACGCCCCGCAGCACAGCTGACCCACCCTGGCACTTGATACATGATAGAACCCTTTCTTTCAACAGGATAAAGTACAGCCCTCACAGTTGAGACCAAAACAACAACAACAAAAAAAGTGAAAATAACACTAATGGTGAATGAAAATAAGGAATATATTAATAGTATAAACAGTCTACTCTGCCCGAGTATCCCCCCAGATGAAATTCTACTCAGCAAAGAATAATTGAGAATGTTTAACATCCTTCTCTCGGAGAAGGCAATGGCAACCCACTCCAGTACTTTGGCCTGAAAACCCCATGGACGGAGGAGCCTGGTAGGCTGCAGTCCATGGGGTTGCTAAGAGTTGGACATGACTGAGTGACTTCACTTTCACTTTTCACTTTCATGCATTGGAGAAGGAAATGGAAACCCACTCCAGTTTTCTTGCCTGGAGAATCCCAGGGAAGGGGGAGACTGGTGGGCTGCCGTCCATGAGGTCACACAGATTTGGACACGACTGAAGCAACTTAGCAGCAGTAGCAGCAGCAGCAACATCCTTCTTTAGTAGAGCCCTGCAGGATGTGTATTTGATATATCTGATATTCAGTGCAATTGTTCCTGCATCTGGTATCCTTTACTTGACAAACACTTGTTCTTAAAAAGCTATGTGTGAAGAATATAGCCAACTGAAGAACTCTCAAGTAAGTTGTGTCTACAGACCAAAAGTCCATGACAGAGGAAATCAGCACCCTTTCATGTACACATCCCACATTTTTAAAAATAATTTTATTTATTTTTAGTTCTTTTATCTTTTTCATTTTTTTTTTTTACAATGTTGTATCTGTTTCTGCCATACCACAATTCTTAATTTTATTTATTTTTGCTTGCACTGGGTCATCATTGCAGTGCATGAGGGTTTTCTTGTTGAGGCTCTAGTGGGCAGGCTTCAGCAGTTGTGGCCCGTGGGCTCAGTTGTTGCAGCTCCAGGCCCCAGAGCAGAGGCCCAACAGTTGTGGTGCACGGGATTAGTTGTTCCACAACTGGGAGGTGGGAACTTCCCAGACCAGGAACCGAACCTGTGTTTCCTGCATTAGCAGGGGATTATTTTACCACTGAGCCACCAGGGAAGCCCACATCCCACATTAGGTTTCTGTATTTTGTTGTTTCAGACCAAGTGTATGTGCACCTTTCATTTCAATCTTCAACATCACACAGATGTGGCGTGTGTGTATCCACACCATCAGAGTGCTCACGACACTGGGCTGAAATAATATGACTGCATATCTGTTTCACCCCACAACCTGATTGCCTCTGAAAGGCAGAGATTCAGGGTCTTGCTCACTTATGTACCTTTATCTCCAGCACATGGCTGCACATTCACTACACATACACTGATGGGATCATGTCAAGTCATAGGAGGAAATGCTCAAAGCTTCCGGGAAGAGCCTTTATGATCTCCAGATATCCTGGAAGGGCCACTAAGATGAAAAGAAGTCCCCATTGTCTCTGTCTATCCTGAACAATATCAGTTCAGCTTCTCAGTCATGTCTGACTCTTTGTAACCCCATGAACCACAGCACATCAGGCCTGCCTGTCCATCACCAATTCACAGAGTTTACCCAAACTGATGTCCATTGAGTCTGTGATGCCATCCAACCATCTCATCCTCTGTCATCCCCTTCTCCTGCCTTCAATCTTTCCTAGCATCAGGGTCTTTTCCAATGAGTCAGCTCTTCCCATCAAGTGGCCAAAGTATTAGAGTTTCAGCTTCAACTTCAGTCCTTCCAATGAACACCCAGGACTGATCTCCTTTAGGATGGACTGGTTGGACCTCCTTGCAGTCCAAGGGACTCTCAAGAGTCTTCTCCAACACCACAATTCAAAAGCAACAATTCTTTGGCACTCAGCTTTCTTCACAGTCCAACTCTCACATCCATACATGACCACTGGAAAAACCATAGCCTTGACTAGATGGACTTTTGTTAACAAAGTAATGTCTCTGCTTTTTAATCTGCTGTCTAGGTTGGTCATAATTTTCTTACCAAGGAGTAAGCATCTTTTAATTTCATGGCTGCAATCACCATTTGCAGTGATTTTGGAGTCCCCAAAAATAAATCTGACACTGTCTCCACTGTTTCCCCATCTAGTTCCCATGAAGTGATGGGACTGGATGCCATGATCTTAGTTTTCTGAATGTTGAGCTTTAAGCCAACTTTTCACTCTCCTCTTTCACTTTCATCAAGAGGCTCTTTAGTTCCTCTTCACTTTCTGCCATAAGGGTGGTATCATCTGCATATCTGAGGTTATTGATATTTCTGCCAGCAATCTTGATTCCAGCTTGTGCTTCTTCCAGCCCAATGTTTCTCATGATGTACTCTGCATACAAGTTAAATAAGCAGGATGAAGATATACAGGCTTGAAGTACTCCTTATCTGATTTGGAACCAGTTGTTGTTCCATGTCCAGTTCTAACTGTTGCTTCCTGACCTGCATACAGGTTTCTCAGGAGGCATGTCAGGTGGTCTGGTATTCCCATCTCTTGAAGAATTTTCCACAGTTTATTGTGATCCACACAGTCAAAGGCTTTGGCATAGTCAATAAAGCAGAAGTAGATGTTTTTCTGGAACTCATTTGCTTTTTCCATGATCCAGCAGATGTTGGCAATTTGATCTCTGTTTCCTCTGCCTTTTCCAAAACCAGCTTGAACATCTGGAAGTTCACGGTTCACGTATTGCTGAAGCCTGGCTTGGAGAATTGGGAGCATTACTTTACTAGCGTGTAAGATGAGTGCAATTGTGCGGTAGTTTGAGCATTCTTTGGCATTGCCTTTCTTTGGGATTGGAATGAAAACTGACCTTTTCCAATCCTGTGGCCACTGCTGAGTTTTCCAAATTTGCTGACATATTGAGTGCAGCACTTTCAAAGCATTATCTTTTAGGATTTGAAAGAGCTCAACTGGAATTCCAAAACGGCCACTAGCTTTGTTTGTAATAATGCTTCCTAAGGCCCACTTGACTTCAGATTCCATTATGTCTGGCTCTAGGTGAGTGATCACATCATCATGATTATCTGGATCATGAAGATCTTTTTTGTACAGTTCTTCTGTGTATTCTTGCCATCTCTTCTTAATATCTTCTGCTTCTGTTAGATCCCTATCATTTATGTCCTTTATCAAGTCCATCTTTGCATGAAATGTTCCCCTGGTATATCTAATTTTCTTGAAGAGATCTCTAGTCTTTCCCATTCTATTGTTTTCCTCTATTTGTTTGCATTGATTGATAAGGAAGGCTTTCTTATCTCTCCTTGCTATTCTTTGGAACTCTGCATTCAAATGGGTTTATCTTTCCCTTTCTCCTTTGCTTTTTGCTTCTATTCTTTTCACAGCTATTTGCAATGCCTCCTCAGACAGCCATTTTGCTTTTTTGCATTTATTTTTCTTGGGGATGGTCTTGATCCCTGTCTCCTGTACAAAGTCACGAACTTCCATCCATAGTTCGTCATGCACTCTGTCTGTTCGATCTAGTCCCTTAAATCTATTTCTCACTTCCAGTTCCATAAGAGATTTGATTTAGGTCATACCTGAATGGTCTATTGGTTTCCCCCACTTTCTCAATTTAAGTCTGATTTAATTTAATTTAATCCAGAACAGCTGTCACATAAATACTTTCCTTCACTGAGACATCCAAATTCCGCACAGGCAGTTCCTAGCTGGGAAACGGGAAGCACCAAGAACGAAAAGATGGTGTACATTTATCCTGATTTATTTCGCCATGAAACATTCTTGTAAAATGAATGTTCCATGAACACACCTAGAGAGACACTATTCTAGATACACTCAATTCAAACTGAGTCACACACAGATCTGGGATCTATTCTGAGAATTTAACAGGAGCTGTGGTGTTGCATCAAGCTGACAAAAGACATCATTAACTTACCTTTCCTGCTCCCACAGGTCCGACCACAGCTAATAGTTCACCAGGTCTGACAGTAAAGGAAAGTCCTTGTAGGGTTGGGGTCTCTGATGCCTACAAATTAAAGTTTTATATTTAATTTACCCATTTTAATAAAGTAACAATTTTTTTTAGAAAGTGGAAAATATAACAATAATCAACATAATTGATATGCAAAATATAACCCATATTTTTCTTTTTCCTATTATAAGATATTGTGCCCTGGAGACCTCTTCATCAAATTTTATCTCTTTGGGGATTTGAGGTAGCTTTAGTTCACTTTAGGAAGTTTCCTTCTTTTTTTCCAACTACCACCCAATTGCACTCATTTCATGTGCTAGCAAAGTATTGCTCAAAATTCTTCAAGCTAGGCTTCAGCAGTATGTAAACTGAGATGTTTCAGATGTATAAGCTGGAATTAGAAAAGGCAGAGGAACCAGAGATCAAATTGCTGACATCTGTTAGATCACAGAAAAGCAAGGTAATTCCAGAAAAACATCTACTTCTGCTTCATTGACTAAAGCCTTTGACTGTGTGGATCACAACAAACTGTGGAAAATTCTTCTAGAGATGGGAACACCAGACCACATTACTTGCCTCCTGAGAAACCTGAATGCAGGTCAAGAAGCAACAGTTAGAACTGGACATGCAACAACAGACTGGTTCAAAATCAGGAAAGGAGTATGTCAAAGCTGTATATGGTCACCCTACTTGTTTAACTTTTATACAGATTATATGATGCAAACGGCTAGATGATCACAAAATGGAATCTAGAATTCTGATAGAATATCAATAATCTCAAACATGCAGATGATGCCACTTAATGGCAGAGAATGAAGAAGAACTAAAGAGCCTCTTGATGAAAGTGAGAGAGGAGAGTGAAAAAGAGTGAATGTTGGCTTAAAACTCAACATTTGAACAACTAAGATCATGGCATCTGGTCCCATCACTTCATGGCAAATAGAAAGTGGAAACAGTGACAGATTTTATTTTCTTGTGTTCCAAAATCACTTCAGACAGTGACTGCAGCCATGAAATTCAAAGATGCTTGCTCCTTGGCACAAGAGCTATGACAAACCTAGACTGTATATTGAAAAGCAAAGATGTTACTTTGCTGATAAAGGCCCATCTATCTAATCAAAGCTATGGTTTTTCCAGTAGTCATGTATGGATGTGAGAGTTTTCACCATACAGAAGGCTGAGCGCTGAAGAATTGATGCTTTTGAACTGTGGTGTTAGAGAAGACTCTTGAGAGTCCCTTGAACAGCAAGGAGATCAAACAAGTCAATCCTAAAGGACATCAATCTAGCATATTCATTGGAAGGACTGATGCTGAAGCTGAAACTAATACTTCGGCCACCTGATGCGAAGAGTAGACTCATTAGAAAAGACCCTGATGCTGGGAAAGACTGAAGGCAGGAGAAGAAGGGGACAACAGAAGATGAGATGGTTGGATGGCATCACTGACTCGATGGACATGAGTTTGAGCAAGCTCCTGGAGTTGGTGATGCACAAGGGAGTCTGGCATGCTGCAGTTTATGGAGTCACACAGATTTGGACATAACTGAGTGACTGAACAACAACAGAAATGCTGGAGTGGGTATCCATCCCCATGGACAGAGGGGCCTGTGGGCTACAGTCCATAGGGTCACAAAGACTCAGAGACAAGTGAAGCAACTGACACTTCACACTTCAGCTCAAAATATTTGATCTGGGTTTTCAAGAAAAGCTATTTGTGCTTTATATCTTTTGTTTAAGTTGATCCTATTGTATAGCACAGGGAATTATATTTAGTACTCTGTAATAAAACATGATGAAAAATAAACTAAAAATTAAAAAGAAGAATTTATATACTTCAAGTTCAACATGTGCTAATACACTGAAAGCTCTCTTGAAAATGAGAAAAAGAGTAACATGTCAAATGCCTCAGGCTGATTTTACACTTAATCTCCATTCATTGCAAACCTCATCCCTGATTCTGAGAATTTTTATAATATATTATAAGTAAATGAGCAAGTCACATTTTACAGTATATGTAAAATCTCAAATTTCTCTAATAAATCTATGTCACAGCTATCTTTTAGCAGTCATAATTTTGGAAAGCAAAGTTTCTTACCTTTTCCCAAGAAGCTGTAAAAGCTTGCACATCCACGATTGTTTTACCATCTGATGGCAGCAGAGGGTAGCACTGTGTTATCTCATCAAGTAACAAAAAGTTCTACAGAAAAAAAGCAAAACATAGATTGTTTATACTGCAGGAACAAAGCACAAACAAAACAACTGCTTCTCTGGAATTGGCAATAAAAAGTTTTATACCTATCATTTATACCTACCTATCATTTTACAGCTGTATTTTATTAGGTCTTGGTTCACATGAGAAATATTAAATAGTATATAGTATGTAATATATCATTATTATATGTACAACTAAGTATATAATAGAGTATAGCATATATATATATATATATATATATATATATATATATAACATAGCATATACACACATATATAGAGTACGTATGTGTGTGTGTCTGTGTGTTTGTGTGTGTGTATAAAATAAATAAATAAGAATTCCTGGCCATGAGGTTATCTTTGTTACTTTCTCAACAACTGTATTGGTTCCTCTCTAAGAAGAAAATATGGCTTCAAACTCCAATACATTTAGAACCTGGACATTTTTATTGTTTTACTTTTGTGTTACCAACAATCAACAGGTGAGCTGGTAGGAAATTATTTCATAAATACTAACTGAATCCCACCATGTGCCAAGCACCATGCAACACTGCTAGAACATAGAGAGGAAGGCCGTCAGGAAGCAGGTGGCACAGGTCAGGCTGGGAACACAAGACCAACGACAGAGACTCTGAGTGCAAACCCTGTACACTCTGCTTTCCCCTCGTGTGTGTCAATACCACATCACTGCTTGTCATTAACTATTACTAAGTCATCATTCTAAAAAGAAAACTGTGTAAGTTTCTATGTCTTAAAAAATATTTCACAAGCATCTTTTCACAATCACTGCCTCTTCTTAGTCCATGCCCTCTTTCCTCCACAGCAGGAATGGCTGCACCTCTCACTTTTTGTTATCTTCTACAACACTTTGCAACTAACTGATGCAAAGTAGCTGAATAAAACAAAGTCTTATAAATTGCTACAAAGCTGACAAACACATACAAGAAAATTCCCTCTTGCCTTGCAAATGCTAGATATAATTCAATGAGAAAAGCTAGAGCAATAGAGAAACTGAACAAACAACTTAGACCACTCCCACTCCCCAAGGTCCCCAAAACTGTGAACAAGAGGCAGAGACTTCTGGCTGTCCTTGAAATCTGCTCTTGTTCTTCTGAGGTAACAAACCCTGGATTTTACCTGCATGTGGCAGCCTGGAAGGAGGCCCTCCCTCTGTCTCGAGGCTCCCAAGCAGACAGGAGCAGCCACGTGACTAAATCCAGGGCAGTGGAGAGTGACAACAACCAGGACCTTCCTCCATCCCAGCCTGGGCCTTGGGGGCTGCCAGCGGGGTCAAGGTCACATGCAGTGGAGTAACATAAGAAGAGAGAAAGAGTCTGGGTCCCAACACCACGGAGGTTCACACTAACCATGAGACTTGTTATGGGAAGAGTTGTATCACCACATAAAAGATACATCCTAACTCCAGTTAGCTCAAAATGTGACTTTATTTGGAAATTTGGTTGTTGGAAATGTAATCAATTAAAGGAAGATCACAGTGGAGTAGGGTGGGCCCTGAATCCAATATGACTGGAGTCCTTATGAGAAATGCAGAGACAGATAGACACACAAAAAACAGCTACCTGATGATGGAGATAGAGGCTGGGGTGATGGCTTTTCAAGCCAAGGAACACCAAGGTTTGCCTGCAACCACTCAGAGTTAGCAGAGGCAAGAAAGGATGCTCCCTTATCAGTTTCAGAGGGATCCTGACTCTGCTGATAACTTGATTTCAGACTTCTAGCCTCCAGGACTGGGAAACAAAACATTCCTGTGATTTTAAGCCACATGTTTTGTGGTATTTTGTATCCGCAGCCCCAGGAAACCCATACAGAGCCTCACAAGGATTCTTGCATGAGAGAAAAACAAATGACCTCTGTAAGCAGCTTTAGCATGGGTACCTCTGGGACCCACAGGTAAACCAAATCCCACAGGACCCACAGGAAAAACTGAAACAAGCATGTGAGGATGTTTGAGAAAGAAAATGACACATAAATAGTAATCTACTACCTTAAACATCTTGACACCCCATCTATCGTGCCTCAGAGTCATAAATGTGATTGCAAACTTGTACTTAAAAAGAAGAACTGGTCAAAACTGAATGTGAAAACCCTTGTGCGGGAAAAGAAAGACAGGATCCTTGCATTTCTGTCAAATATCAGCTGGTGGAAGATGCTTTCATTAATTCCTTCCTCCACTCATCCTAGCTCACGGAGAACCTATCACTGAGCACAGTGACTCCTACCCGCCCGGAGCCCATGTCCATCAGGAGGAGGGATGGACAGAGAGTGGTCTGAGGACACGTTTGCTGGCTTTCAACCACTGCAGCTTGAGTTCTCTCTCCCCACCACTATCGCCTGTTCTGACACAATTCATCTCTCTTCCAACTCTCTTTTCATCTTGAAACAACATAATTTCAGAATCTTACTCACTATTAGTTATTTCAATAATGCAACTTTTCTTTTGCTGGTTCCTTCCCCAGTCCTCCCCAACATCACTGACCCCACCCCAAGACACTCCCTCCTGATCTCCTTACAGCCCCTCAGTGTCCACAAGCTTAACACCCTGACCACCGCCCCCCCACCACCACCCCAGTGGCTCACCTGCACCTAAGCCCACGCTCCCCACGTGGCCTCTGCCTGGACACCCTGAGTACTGACCCCACCCACCCTTCTGATCCATCTCAAATACTAACCCTACTGAAACCAGCTCAGCACATCCCCAGATGGCACTGCCCTCCCTACCTCTGAATCCCCTGAGGAATACTAAGTCACACAGAGGGGAGACACTACATCATTCGTGTGCTTTTACAGTCCCAACTCCAGCTAAGACCTAGCCTTGCACAGTCAGCCCATCGAGGGCATCAGCTAAAGGAAGGAACAGACTGCATGGCTGTTCAAACCATCCAACCACTGACTGCATGGCTACAGCCTTACACAGTCTAAGCTGACACAGCAACAAGTAAAAGGTGATGAGACAGGCTGGGACCTGGGACCCTCTACGGGAGTGCTTGCATCTGGACAAACATCTCCCTGAGCAACAAAATACAAAGAAATCCTAAGAGACTAAACACACCTGCACACATGCAAAGGCAATCACGAACAATAAGATACAAAAACATCACAAGCTAACTGGCATTTCTGAGCTGCTGGGAGCAAAGCAGGGAACTGTGCACGATCTTGGCACATGGCACCTACAAGACGGGGGGCAGACCACGTAAGTCACCCCTGTGGCTCAAACCACCAATCCTCCCCTACCCTCACCCCACGTAAGGAACCAGCCCTCTCTTCTCAAAGCATCAGTGGGGCATCAGTTTCTTGTTTTCATACTTTGTGCTGCAGCACAAGCCTCAGTGAAGCCTTGCTTGAATTTCTCATCTGGCCTATTATCAACTTCTATTGATTAAAAAGACTGAGGGCCTTGGAGAGTAATGTATATGTTATATATCTGGTCTAGACAGAATCCAATTCCAGTTTCATCTTAAGCATGTAACCAAGACATCAATACTCAATCTGTATACATTAGAATAGAAACACCTCACTTTCAAACAAAAAATAAAGAAAAGGAAAATTATGCCCTATGTGAAGAATTAAATTTATTGAGCACCTAGTCATTCCAGTCAGCACAGGAGATGTATCTGTTCGCTTCTCCTGCTTTTAGCCATTCTAATCATCCTGCAGTCATCACTGCATGTCAAGAGCCTGTGCTGACTATTTATACTACTGGTCCTAAACAAGCATGGATCTTACAGTACTTTTAACGCACTTTACCTAAGAAAAGAGGGGAATACATACATTTTGGAAAGACTGCCAGCTTGGCACTGAAAGAGTTAAGTCTCTTCTAACTGGCACACAGTGACACCACATAAAAGAGGTATTTTAGGTAAAATCCACCTATAACTTAAAAAAGTTATTTTTCACTAAACCTTGATTCTTTGGATGCTGACGACGGCCTCTGACACCTTCTCGATGGCCATGGGGAAGTAGAGGGTGCTCGAGAACCGCAGAGCCTCGAACAGCATCACCACCACAAACACTTGGCTGGTTGAGATCAGGTTGTCAAGGAGCTCATTGGTGATGAAGGTGACAAAAATCATGATTTTGCTCACAGTGAAAAATGATGCCGAATTCATGCCTCTAAGGTAGGAACTTTTCAGAATCTTGGAAATTTCCTTACTGTAAAAAGAAAGTAGGACAAAGGTTTTATAAGAAACATCAGCATACAAGACATGAATTCAGTGCCCTGTGTAAGTGGCCCCTTTCCAGGGAATGGACACAGATTGAGATAAACCATCCCTCACATCATGGAGACATTAGCATAGTGCACACTCAGGGGTCTGGCCAACACCAGGACCACACACTTCATCCCCACTTCACTCTTTCAAGTATGAGGCTTTCTGTCACAATTTCAAACATTTTTGGGTCAATCCGACGGGGTCTGAACATTCATTCAACAAACTTTCATAATAACAAATCTGTGCCAGGCTCCTCACAGAAAGACACAGCCTGTCCCCTCCAGGCGCTCATGAACTTATGGGAGAAGAGAACTAGCAACGACAAAATTAGGAGACAATAGACAGAGATGGTCATCACAGGCCCCAAGGGAGCCCAGAGCTGGGATATGTAACTCGGAGCAGTGGAGTCAAAGCAAGTCACACACATGTGGACCCTGAAGATGAGCTGGAGTCAGGCTTGGAGGCCAGAGTAGAAGGAAGATGGGCTCTGCAAAGGTGCAAAGTGAGAGGTGACAAGGTGGGGTCAGAGAAATGCTCACCAGGTATTTAAATGAAAGATGGAAAAACAGTCTAAAAACATGAAGCAGAACAAAAGGGACAGTATATTCATAGCTTCATTTGAATTGAATACTAGTGATTTATGAGCTTTCATGGTGGTAAACAATCCACCTCCAATGCAGGAGACATGGGTTCAATCCCTGGGTCTGTAAGATCCTCTGGAGGAGGAAATGGCAACCCACTCCAGAATTCCTGCCTGGGAAGTTCCATGGCCAGAGAAGCCTGGAGAGCTACAGCCCATGGGGTCACAAGGAGTCTGATCCGACTGAGGGACTAAGCACAGCAACAACAAACAATAGTGACTCATACAGTTCGGCTCAATACAAGTATACCAAGTCTCTATAATCTTCCTGGTTATCAGCCATCACCATAAATTACAATTTTAGTTTGAATGTCATTGTCTCAAATACTATGTTAAAAGCATTGCTTATTGGGATTTGAGGTATTAAAAACTACTTAGAATTTAATTTCTATGTAAGTAAGAAGCATATACTTTTTTTTCCTTTGAAAAGATGGCAAATGAAAGGGCAGGTTAAATGATATCTCCATTATTCTTAACCCTCCTGCAAAATATAGGGGATGCAGTGAATAGTTAGTATTTAAGTTCACCTTAATGTGAAGATGAACTTAAACACTTCTTTGGCAAGACATCTAAAGTATCCAACAGAATGGGAAATAAAGCATGAAAATATGCAGTGATATCTATATATATAAACTTACCTTCTCAGTCTGGTAATAAGGTCTATAAATGACTTTTCCCAAGCATTCATTTTTATTGTTCTGATGCCAGTTATGATTTCACTCATGGTCCTGATCCTCTTGTCTGTGAGAGCAGCGGTCTTACTCCTGAGGGGACAGATGTGAGATGAGCCTTAGTGACCACAGCCCAGCTTTCCTCAGCAGCAGCAGCAGGAGTGGGCACGGGGGCGGGGCTAGGAATAAAATTATTCTCTACAGCCCTTTTGCACTTAGAACACAGGCAAGTCCTACTCAAAGTATAAATGGAGAAAAAGGCTTCAACTAGGAAGTCAACCATTCAGTCCATTTTAAGAAGTAACTTGGAGAATGTGCAGCATTGGCTAAGAAAGATCTGAAATGTGTCAGATACAAACCATCTGCTCAAAGAGGTCACGGTCAGGTAGGGAGACACAAAGACACCCAGGAAGACAGAGTCTGTGCTGTAATAAAATAGGAGAGAAGTTCTGGGGAGCAGAAAAGATGGGGCTGTTAATTCCACCAGGAAAGGAGAACAAAAAGAGCTTCAGAGACCTGGTAGCACTGGAACAGGGCCTCGAAGGATAGGGAGTATCTCTCTCTCCAGCAAAGATAGGAAAGGAAATTCCAAATAAAGAAAGACACCAAGCACGGAACTGCACACACACAACAAACACAAGAACTCAGTGACCTTCAAATAGCACAACATCTCATCACCTGACAACCACCCACCTCCAACCCTCTGGGACCTGCTTCAGTCTAACTCAGCATGAGAAGGCTCTTCACCACCAGCCACTTTTCTGTCACATGTGCTGCTGTGACTCTGGGGCTTCATGAAGACACAGTGAAGATCAGCCTGGCCCTGGGGGTGCTTATAACTTAATGGAAACATGAATAAATACCTGAAAGGCTCCAACACAAACATAACAAAAATATATGCAGTAAGAAATGGGGCTACAAGATTATTACTATTTACCAATATTTAAATAACTTGGACATGGGTAAATTCTGCTGAAGGACACTCTACTTTTTCAGACACGGTGCCAAGAGGACCCAGTGAATGCCTTTCCTGTTCCTGTTTTAGGACTAGCCTTCAGTTTAAGGCTGGAGCCTCCACTGGCTAAGCCTGTAGGGTCTACAACTCACACAAAGAAGAGACAAGAGAAGGCATTTGTCTTGTTTTTGAACAAAACCATCAAGCAGACTATGGATGTTACCAATTATGCATTATCAATTTTTAAAAGAAGTGTTTCTCTTACCGGAGTGATGAAAACAACTTCCTGAAGCAGCTTTGCAAAAGCAGAAGAATAATGAGAACCACCATCCCGGCAAGACATGATATCCCTATTTCCATCCAGAGCAGGGCGGTCACTGCAACAGCCTGCAGTGGCCCCACCCACAGATAGTGCAAGAACATCGTTACCTTAGAAGAGAAAGACAAAGCCTTTTTCAGTTCAGTTCAGTTCAGTCGCTCAGTCCTGTCCTACTCTTTGTGACCCCACGAACCACACCACACCAGGCTTCCCTGTAAATTACTAACTCCCGGAGCCAACCCAAACTCATGTCCATTGAGTCGGTGATGCCATTCAACCATCTCATTCTCTGTCATCCCCTTCTCCTCCTGCCTTCAATCATCCCCAGCATCAGGGTCTTTTCAAATGAGTAAGCTCTTCGCATGAGGTGGGCAAAGTATTGGAGTTTCAGCTTCAACATCAGTCCTTCCAATGAAGACCCAGGACTGATCTCCTTTAGGATGGACTGGTTGGATCTCCTTGCAGTCCAAGGGACTCTCAGGAGTCCTCCAATACCACAGTTCCAAAGCATCAATTATTCGGCACTCAGCTTTCTTTATAGTCCAACTCTCACATCCATACATGACCACTGGAAAAACCATAGCCTTGACTAGACAGACCTTTGTTGACAAAGTAATGTCTCTGCTTTTTAATCTGCTGTCTAGGTCGGTCATAACTTTCTTTCCAAGGAGTAAGCGTTTTTTAATTTTATGGCTCCAGTCATCATCTGCAGTGATTTTGGACCCCCCAAAAATAAAATCAGCCACTGTATTTGCCATGAAGTGATGGGACTGGATACCATGATTTTAGTTTTCTGAATGTTGAGCTTTAAACCAACTTTTCACTTTCCTCTTTCACTTTCATCAAGAAGCTCTTTAGTTCTTCTTCACTTTCTGCCATAAGGGTAGTGTCATCTGCATATCTGAGGTTATTGATATTTCTCCCAGCAATCTTGATTTCAGCTTGTGCTTCTTCCAGCCCAGTGTTTCTCATGATGTACTCTGCATATAAGTTAAATAAGCAGGGTGACAATATACAGCCTTGACATACTCCTTTTCCTATTTGAAAACAGTCCATTGTTCCATGTCCTGTTCTAACTGTTGCATCCTGACCTGCATACAGGTTTCTTAAGAGGCAGGTCAGGTGGTCCAGTATTCCCATCTCTTGAAGAATTTTCCACAGTTTGTTGTGATCCACACAGTCAAAGGCTTTGGCATAGTCAATAAAGCAGAAATAGATGTTTTTCTGGAACTCTCTTGCTTTTTTGATGATCCAGCAGATGTTGGCAATTTTATCTGTGTTTCCTCTGCCTTTTCTAAAATCAGATTAAACACCTGGAATTTCACAGTTCATGTGTTGCTGAAGTCTGGCTTGGAGAATTTTGAGCATTACTTTACTAGCATGTGAGATGAGTGCAATTGTGCAGTAGTTTGAGCATTCTTTAGCATAGCCTCTTTTTGGGATAGTATAAAACCCATTAAGAACAGAGTATAGAAACAATATGCTCTGAAGGAACAGACAGAAACCTAAATAGAAAGGATCTCTATTGGATTTTTAACCTGCTAAAGCAGAAATCCAAGTGTCCATCCCAGATGACACTATTTCAGGCAGCACAGGGCTGACTTCAGGGATGTCCCAGGAGAATCAGACCAGCAGCAATGAAGGAAGATGTGGATTTTGACTACAAAACAGATGAGCTCAGGGCTTCTCCAAATGCTCTCCATCCCAGAGCTTAGCCCCCATCTCCCCTGGGCTCCCCAGCATCCCAGGAAAGCCTGTATTATGGTACCTACTGCTCTCTCCAGTAATTACTTGTATATTTACCTCCTTGATAGACTGTGGCTTCTATAGGGCAGAAACTAAGCTTTATTCATCCCTGAAAGTGAGTAGGGGCCTTACTTCATGTTTGATGAATGAATACTGGAAAGAGAAGTGTCTACTACAACACAGATCTGACCAACAGCTAAGATGTTCTGGTCATGTGATCCATGCTTAAGGTCAGTGGAAAAAAGAGTGTGTGGGGACAGCAGAGAGGAGGTTGTGTCTGGGGACCACCCACTTGAAGGCTCCCTATGCAGCAGGCACTGAACAGGGTGCAGGGGAAAAAACAATCCCTGACCACCAGGCCTTCATCACCTAGAGGAGGAGGAAGACAGTTCAGCAACACCTACACCATGTGCCAAGAAGAGCCACTCCAGGAGGACCCCTTAGGACACTAACCAAGCTGGGCAAGAACACTGCTGCCATTTATTATTAGAAAAACAAAACTCTCACTTATGAAACAATACATATAATTACATTGAGATTGCACACAGAGAAGTGAAAGTTGGATAAATGGAACCTTTGTCTTACATCCTCAACAGAACCCTGGCTGACACCAAACCCTGGCACCTGGTATCCCAATAAGCTGAATCCAGTGAGAAGAACAGGAAATGGAAGAGGATCCCTCAGGGGCAGCTTACCTGGTCAAATCTGTTCACATCGTTGGACAGCAAGTTGACTATCTGGCCTGTGGTGGTCTTCCCCATGGCTGAGCTACTCAGGCGAAGGGCCTGAAATGAGAGAGGGAGACAGAGATCCAGATTCCTAAGGTGATACCAAGTCATCTTAGAATATAACGCAATGGAGCATGTGTTCCAGGGGTCTTGAGTGGTGTCAGCAGGAGCAGGATGACACCTGACAGCAGGGCTTTAGGGAGCCTTGTTCAGCTTCTAACTCCCCAGTGTGGTGGCAGCCCCAACCACAAGGACAGCAAAGGGAGGAGCAGGAGGTAAAAGCAAAATCAACTCCCCTGCTTCAGTGAACTTGCACCTGTTTGAAGGTTAAAGGGTGTAGGTTTAGACTTAGGAGCAAACTAAGTAATTTTTAGCCAAGTTGGACGATACTGGAGAGGTTGCCTTAGGAAAGAAATTTGGAGACTTGGATTCAATCATTCATCCAGTTTGCGGGCACAGCTGCGATTTGCAGATCACCCAGAAGGAAAGCAGCTCAGATGCTGTTGTCAGACAAGACAGTGAGATGCCAGGTCCCCAGTTTCACACAATCCTGAAAAGTACAAGACTCTGCTCAAGGAAAGATGAGGAGAAGACATCTCACTTTCTGCTGAAAAAAGTATTCAAACAATGATCAAAAGCCAAAGGTAATTTTACCAAAGCTGTGGAAATGTATCAATCAATAAATGGCAAGTCATTTTTACATACAACACTTCCTTCACATTCAAAATTCAGCTGCAAAGAGCACAAAATGCTGAATGGGCCGTTTTAGGAGTGGAATACGTGCAGCCTTAGAGACTGCCTGGAGACCTGCCCCAGCCTGGAATCCATGGTCAGAACAAACTATGGCTACAGGCTTAGCAGCCACTCCATTTCTAATACCCAATCTGATTCCTCCCCGGGACCAGGGATCAGGAGGTGGGGCCTAAGCATGAACCACAGAAGTTCAGAGGGGCCTTTCAGAGCTGCTCGGCAGCACCAGCTATGCCCTAAAGAATCAGCCCACCTGTAACCTGAAAAGAAGTGTCTTGTTTCTGCACCCCAGCAGGACTCTAGATGCAAGGCTCTGCATAAGGAAATTTGTCTTTTCCAGGTTTCTTGAATTTCAATTTATGTCTATGTTATAATCCCCATAATTCCTGACTTCATATAGGGCCAACATTTAGGTAAAATCAAGGCAGCAAATGAACTTCTTGGGAGATAGTTACACTCACATAAGCCAATGTGCCAGGTCAGATCACATTTCCCGAAGGCAAGATTCCAAAGTGTGGTGGAAAGAGGAAGAAACACAGGTAGACAATGGCTCACCTGTGCAGCCAAGAGTGAGCTTTCACTAAACCATCACCTCACACCTAACTTAAGGTTTCACAACACGGTTCAGGTAAAATTTCACAACTATTATGAGAGTTAAGTATGATCTGGACAGACAAACATTTAGCCAATTTGTGGGGAAATCTGAGTATCCATCTCCTAAATGGTTAAAGACGCAAGAGAATAACAAAGATGATGATGAATGACAGTGAAGACCTCTGACTGCAGTTTGCGGGCACAGCTGCAATTTGCAGATCACCCAGAAGGAAAGCAGCTCAGATGCTGTTGTCAGACAAGACAGTGAGATGTCAGGTCCCCAGTTTCACACAATCCTGAAAAGTACAAGACTCTGCTCAAGGAAAGATGAGTAGAAGACATCTCACTTTCTGCTGAAAAAAGTATTCTGAATAAGCAGAAGTTGTAGATAAGCAGCAGCCAGGTAAAAGAAGCAATATTTTCAATTTAAGCTGCTTGGTTTTATCTTTCAATGAGGACTTTATTTATTAATAAAAATTGCATATGTTTAAGGTTACAACAAGATACTTTGGTATAAATACACACTGGGAAATGATTACTGTAGTAAAACCACTTAAAGTATCCACTACCTAATATAGTTATCCTATTTAACATGTGTGGTGAGAACATTTAAGATCTACTCTCTTTGAAAACTTCAAGGATACAATACATTCAAATAAGGATTTTTTTTTTTAAGCAGTCTAAGGCAAAGACATATCCAGGATCAAGTTTATACAGAGCCCTTCAGCTCCTGACACTGATATATCTGTGGCAATACCTTTGTAAAGATACCTGAAAGCCTTACTCTTTTTACACTAGTTTAGACAAGGGTAAATTTCATGGCATTCCTCAATACAAAATCACTAAACACATTAAATCAGTTCTTATTAAAACTGCTACAATGCATACTAAAAATAAAAGGAAATATTGTATTAAAATAATTTAAATGAAGAGCAACAAATTCTCTCTAGAATTAATAAAACAATGTAAAATTTCAAGTTTCATCTCAAATATCCTATTTTCTTTCATACCATTAACAAAAATTATCTATAAAATATAAGGAGTGAGTCTATATTTAGCATGAACGCTCTTTATATTTTTCTCTAGCAAACATAATTATATTGAATATAATTAGATGGGTCTTTTAACATTAGAATCATTCCCTTTATCAAATACATTCTCTACTCTTAGATATAGTTTTATAGATCCAATCTCTGAAGTTTACTTTTAAATACAAATTTAATGTAACTGAAGGTATTAATGAACGACAACAAAAAATTTCCATAAACAGCACTATGGGATTTGAGCATGAAGACACTGAAAATCAACTTGATACTTTTAATACTTATTCTTGAATATTAATTTAATATTTTACAGTACAAATTTAGTGGTTATTATGTGACAGCCTATGACTAAAAGTTGTCAAGGACAGCCCACACTTGATCTCAAAAGAAAAGTTTTCATTATTTATTGATAAAGTTTGCTTCAACAACAAACTTGGCTTGATGCAAAAGCAAGCTTCTCTAGGAAGGTGTAAATGACCCCAGTTACAAAATTTGTAATTTACAGAGAACTTTCCCCAAATGTTCCTGATCCCTCAAGAGAGGAACACACCATGGTTCCAAGCGACACTCACCTTGCGGTAGATCATATGGCACACGGCTACTCTCAGCCTCATCCCCACACGCTGCATGTGGTAGAAGTACAAGTGGTGCAGAACGGCCCACAGGAGCACGCAGGCGCTCAGCCCTGCTGCGTAGCTGTAGGCTTCGTGCAAGGTGACAGAATTAGAGTTTTCAACATAACTAATCATTTTCCCCAAAAATATGGGTTGAACTACTCTGGTGCCTTCCTAAAAGAAAAGAAAAAAAGCCTTAATTAGAAATGTCAGTTTTTCTTTACACAAGATTTACTTTTATCATTCAGTTCAGTTCAGTTGCTCAGTTGTGTCCGACTCTTTGAGACCCCATGAATCACAGCACACCAGGCCTCCCTGTCCATCACCAACTCCCAGAGTTTACTCAGACTCACCTCCATCAAGTCAGTGATACCATCCAGCCATCTCATCCTCTGTCATCCCCTTCTCCTCCTGCCTCCAATCCCTCCCAGCATCAGAGTCCTTGGCAATGAGTTAACTCTTCACATGAGGTGGCCAAAGTACTGGAGTTTCAGCTTCACCATCATTCCCTCCAAAGAAATCCCAGGGCTGATCTCCTTCAGGATGGACTGATTGGATCTCCTTGCAGCCCAAGGGACTCTCAAGAGTCTTCTCCAACACCACAGTTCAAAAGCATCAATTCTTCGGTGCTCAGCCCTCTTAACAGTCCAACTCTCACATCCATACATGACTACTGGAAAAACCATAGCCTTGACTAGATGGACCTTTGTTGGCAAAGTAATGTCTCTGCTTTTAAATATGCTATCTAGGTTGGCCATAACTTTTATTCCAAGGAATAAGTGTATTTTAATTTCATGGCTGCAGTCCACTTTTATCATTAGCACGTTTAAATACATTTTGACGAAATGCTACATTCGTGACTAATTTAAAAGAAAAATATGCAGATTTATTATCTCCTATAAGACAAGCAGCCAACAGTTTAACCTTAAGGCAAAATTTTCCATTCAAACATAGTAAAGCCTTAGTACATTGTGCTTAGCACACCGTGGATGCTCAACAAATATCACAAACAGGCTCAATACCAACTGAGCCTTAAGATGAATAAAGAAAAAGGTGGCAGAAGAAGAGGAAGAAATCTGCTTCCACAGGAACAAGCCTGCTGGCAGCCTGCCCCTGTCCCCCATACTCTCAATGTCCCAGCCCAATAGAAAGTCAGTGTGGTTCACATATGGGAGACACGCTTTCATCACCATCTTCATGAATCCTTATGAACTGACACACTGGCACAAACACATCCACTCTTTTCTACCCCCAAACTCCACACGTAGATCCAGGGAATGGAAACCGGCTTTGGCTGGAGTACCACAAAGAAACCAGGCTTGGCAGCTCTGCAGGCTCTCAGCTCCCGAGAGCACTGCCTCACTACGCCTCTACCCTCTAGAAGTTGGAACGTTCCTTGGAGTAAAAAATAAACATGGTGGAGGCCAAGCTAAAAAATCACGTCTCCATAGTTCTTGATCCACCATCCACTGAAGTTGGTGATTTGGAAGAAATATTACCAATCCTCTCTTCCCCAAGGCCTAAACCAATTGACTCAGGGTGCACTGAGGCTTCCACCCTGAGTAAGACTTAGGGAAAGCAAGTTTCTTTCCCAAAGAAAAAGGCAAAGGAACGGCAACACCTACCCACCCTGCCAAACAGCCACTCCACCTCACAACCTACTTCCTCTCTCTAGTCACCCCTTGAAGGCCCCCTTCTTCCTAGGTCCCCTTCTTCACCATCAAGGAAAATCATTCAACAAATCCAAGTTACCAAAACTAAACACCTTGGGCCACATATCATTTCCTCCACAGACTTCTTAAAAGACAAAATGGTAAAAGTTTGGAAGTCTTTTAGGAACAGGGCTTTTCCTTTTTTGGCAATCCCACATTACTAACACAGACAGGGTAAGCTTTGCTTACCTGACAGGTTTGCTTTGATAGCTCTCTTTTGTCTGTCTGAAGCTAAGAAACCCACACACAAGAGGAGGGAAGGAGAATCCATAACACCTAACACCAAAAAAAAAAAAAACAAGCATTTTCTGCTCAGCCAACCAGTGCTTGATCAGGATATTTATCAAAAGATGTCCCCATCCCTCATATGGGGGTCTCATTAAACCTTAACATTCCTGTCTTGTTCTACACAAATGGACACATGCACACACACACGTTAACAGGCTGCACCAACTGCCTCTCCCTCCATGAAGTCATGGAGATTTTCATCTACTATAGAGGATAAAGGGAACACTATTTAGTTGAAGAAGTGTAAGTAAGATGATCAGACCTGAGTAAAATATAACTGATACATTTCCACCATGTCCTGTCATCCATCCTAAGAGGCACAGAGAGCTCTTGGAAGAGTCCTTCACACAGTGGATTGTCAAACACACTGTTTACAGTTTCCTGAGGTGGAAATGTGGAGGCTCACACAGAGAAGCAAGAACATCAAACTGTACACACGGGCAGTCCCAGCCCAGGTGCTGCCAAGGGCAGTCCAGTGCTGGAGCCACAAACCACCAGAAGCCCAGCAGTAATATCTGCCATCCAAAACTTTCCTGAAACTTATGATTCTATTTGGGAAACACTGTTGCCTGTTACTCAGCTCTCCATTTGAGCCCAACATCGTTGTAATTATAGGAGAAATAAGAGTAATAGCACTCACCTAAGATAATATGGATAAATTCAATAAATCCAGCAAACAGGAGTGTAGATAAAGGCAGGTCATTACTGCCTAAGCACATCTGGAGTTTTTCACTGAGAAACAATATTTAATAACCTAGTTGAGGGACTTCCTTGGTGGTCCTTTAGCTAAGAATCCACACTCCCAATGTAGGGAAACTTGGTTCGATCCTTGGTCAGAGAAGTAGATCCCACATGCAGAAACTAAGACCTGGCACAGCCAAATAAATCAATATTAACAAAACAACCAAAAACCAGTTGGAGAAATAGCCTCATTAAGGTATAATGCCACTTCTTGGCTCATATCTTCCACTCATCTATGAATTCTTTTTATTCTTGATAATGATTATTATTTAATTTGGATAGAAAATTTCTTATCTTTCAAAAAGATAACAAAGGATTTCAAACATGAACTGTTACTGATGCAATTTGTGGGGAGAGTCATTTATTATTTTGGGACTTTCTCCAATGGCTCAATGGTAAGGAATCCATCTCAATGCAGGAGTCACAGAAACGGCAGGTTGAATCCCTGAGTTGAGAAGATCCTCTGGAGGAGGAAATGGCAACCCACTCCAGGATTCTTGCCAGGATAACCCTATGGACAGAGAAGCCTGGCGGACTACAGTCCATGGGGTCACAAAGAGTCAGACAGAACTGAGTGACTGAGCACACATGCACAACTTTGCCTCCAGCAAGGAGCTGTCACGGCAATTTAGAGCACTGATGAAAAGTATAACATACAAGGAATTTCCATCCTGGCATAAATTGCAACTATGGAAAACAGAAAATTGATATTATGTTCCATATGAAAAATAGCAGCAAGTAAAAAACAATTTTCTAGTAATTTCTCTCAAAAAGAAAAAATAGAAAGCAAAATAATGAATAGCACAAAACTGTGAAAACAAAACCCCAAGTACATATAGAGAGTAAGAAGAAACATATTAAATATGATTCTTCAAAGCCTCCAGAACACACAAGGCAGAAGTGACTGAGGCCATGAAAGGTAGACTGAGTAAATCCATCCCCTCCACACACAAGGAAAGGTTAGAGATGGAGAGTTGTTTAACAGGACAGCTGGCAGCAGCATTTGTAATCTGTGAGTGTTTCCATTTCTGACATTTGGTAAAACTACCTGAGGCAAACCAGGCAAAAGTTTGTCCAGCTACCAGAAGATTAACTCCTGCATATGCTCAATGCTCTAGCCCAAGTATTAACTGCAAATGAAACAGTGGTGTGAATCTCAAGGATAGACCAAATTTCAGAAGACTCTGCTTGCCTTGGAGAGTCTCTCAGAAAGGCAAGGAGTGGCTGTGGCTCACCCTGGGGACACAGACACTGGTGGCAGCCATTCCTGGGAGCTGCCCCCACCACGTGTACACTGGTGTGGGCAGACACCACCAAGGAATTCTCTCATCTGGACATTCCTGATTCTCACCATCAACTAAAAAGAAATAAAACAATTGAGAAAATATTCATTATCAATCATGAAGCTAACCGAATTAAAACTTTCTTGATAAGCAGGAACAAGGTCAAACACTGTCCCTTAAACCTTTCCTCTCTGACATCAGTGTATCAGATCAGATCAGATCAGTCACTCAGTTGTGTCTGACTCTTTGCGACTCCATGAATCGCAGCACGCCAGGCCTCCCTGTCCATCACCAACTCCCGGAGTTCACTGAGACTCACGTCCATCGAGTCAGTGATGCCATCCAGCCATCTCATCCTCTGTGGTCCCCTTCACCTCCTGCCCCCAATCCCTCCCAGCATCAGAGTCTTTTCCAATGAGTCAACTCTTCGCATGAGGTAGCCAAAGTACTGGAGTTTCAGCTTTAGCATCATTCCTTTATACCACATGTATATTCTTTCCACAAACCAATTGAGAATAGAGTTCTTACTCTTTCACAAGAATTCTTCACAGCTCTGAAATCATAAAGGATCTTTAAAAGTGCTGAATTTAATACCACAACATCCATTACTCAGGATTATCTGAGAGTCTGAGTCTCTGAGGCAGACTTTTTATTTTGGCCACACCCTGTGGCATGCAGAATCTTAGTTCCCAGTCCAGGGATCAAAAACTCTCTTATCTGCATTGGGGGCATGGAGTCTTAACCACCGGACTTTGAGTGAAGCTCATGGTAGCCATTTCTTGATAGAGTTCTTGGTATTCAGCCTCCTGAAAGCACCTGATATTGGGTCCCACCTTTTGCTTCTTAGGATAACTTCTTGCAGGGTTCAGTTAGAAACTAGAACTTCTGCAGTGGATAGAATTCCTCCTCCAAGTTAAGGTACTTGAAACATTTATCACCCAATTTCCCCACATCTCATTCATGGAAATAAACACACAAAAACAGAAGCTAGGTAACAAAGAAAAACACTTGAGTGAAACATATAAGCAGAAAAGAGTGAGCTTGTAGGGAAAAATTGAACAGGCAGTTAATCTTTAGAACTGGGGTGTTCTAAAGTGGAGTTGAGAAAAATCCAGAGATAAGGAGTAAAAGCAGTGAATCTGGGAAATCATAACCACCAGCATTCTAGATATCCTAGCCTTCACTAATCTTTTACACAGTGGTCTTCATCCTGACTGCACCTTAGCATCACCTGGGTAGGGATAAGGGCACTCTGATGCCGGAGGCCCAGCCTCCCGAAACTGGTTTAGGTTCAACTGACTGGGTGGAGCCTGAAGATTCCTCTCCCTGGAAGAGTCTGGATGCAGAAACTAACCCCATGTAAGCATCTGCTAACCTCCATTCTTGCACTGTCTTGGCATCTGAGCCTGGAATGGGTATAGACCTGCTATGAATGAGTTACAATGATCACAAAAAGTTTTAACCAGAGTCCTATGACACATTTCATGCTTCCAGAAAAATCCTTATAAACCCAAGTCCAGAGATTACAGCATTGAAATTGAAAATTTTCATTCTGCACAGTAGGAAAACTAAAATTTCAGATAAAACAATATTTAAAAAAAACATTAATAAAAAGATGAGTCAAAATTAACCTGGAAAGTTATCTCTAAAAGGAGAAGGAGAATTAGAATAGAGCTAATAAGGATATCAGCCTTCTTTAAAGGTAGCCTTGTCTTGATTTTGGAATCAGGAAAACATTATACAGAATTGTAATTATAAAAGAACTAATTTTTTAAAAAGCAATTCCTAAAATTTCAGAGTAAATTTAAATAAAAGTACCTAAATATCTACCCATCCTGTGGGGTCAAAGAGCCATACAAAAAAGAACCATCAAAAGTGGTTTTAAACAAAACAATTTGAAAATACATGCTCTGCGTGATACACCCATGTGAAGACAGCATGAACTGCCAAAAGATAAATCTTATTATGTTTTCAGAAGTCACATTATAAGGTAAAACAAATTGTTGATATCATGAGAATTGGACTTAGACATGGGACAAAGAGAATGGATGATGGGAGAAAAGAGAGACAGATGTAAGCACAATAAGATGAAGTAAAAAAAAATAGTGTCCTGTATCTGATTTGGATTGGAAACACCCATATAAACATATTTGCTTACCTTAAAAATGTATTCTAACTTGGTCTAATGAAAAAAAGCCAAGAAACAATAAGCAAGAGCAATAAGCCCCTCTAGCATCCAGACTATAGTCTTTAAATACCATTTCACACTAAAAGAAGACAGGGCTGCTTGGAGAAATGGATGATTCCAGGGCTGAGCAAATGCTGTACAAAATGAACTAGAAACATCCTGTCACACCAGAAACTAAAAAACAAAACAAACAGAAAAAGAAATTAAAAAAAAAAAAAAAACCTAGCCAAGACTTCTAGAGTATGTGCAAAAGACTTATGACCTAACCTGAATATACTCCCACTGCCCAAAGATGGCCAAAGGTTGACACAAGCATAACAAATAAAATGGACTGAAGCAGATCAGAAATGTTTAAATTCATGAGCTCAAACTGACAGTCACAAAACCAAACGAAACAACCAACCATGAAAACTCACTAGCCCCTCTCCTCACTAGAGGAGAACCAATTCCCCATTTGGAAAACAGGTTTTAAAAACGGAAAAAATTATTTTCCCCTACTTTCCCTATAAACACTATAGTTCAGCATTAACCAAAGAGCTTAGAACATCCCCACTTTGCAATACTTAATAAATTAATGGACCTTGAACAAGGATCATGAATAGCTCCAACATCAGTCACTCACACACATACACACACACACAACAGATGTTATGTACCTTATACAACCCTACCTCCTACATAGACAAAAGGGGTGAAGAAAATCCAAATGAGCTATATCAAACTTCTAGACCTAAACACCAACCTAAGGTGCCAGAGGAACAAGTTAATTGACACAGGAGGAGATGCAATCAGCCAAATCCAGGCTGTGGGAATCTCTACAGGACAACCAACCTAGAGGCTCGGGGTGGAGGGGAACAGAAGGGCAATCTGAATAACCTGGGTCAGCCAAGTGTACCTTATTTAATACTGCTTCCAGCAGAAGAGAGGAAAAGACCACTGTGAGCACTGGCTAGATACTAATGATATTAAAGTTAATATTTATGCATAAAACAATAAAGTGAAAGTGAAGTCGCTCAGTCATGTCCAACTTTTTGCAACCCCATGGACTGTAGCCTACCATGTTCCTCTGACCATGGGGTTTTCCAGGCAAGAATACTGGAGTGGGTTGCCATTTCCTTCTCCAGATCTTCCCAACCCAGGGATTGAACCTGGGTCTCACACATTGTAGGCAGACGCTTTACCATCTGAAACCACCAGGGTAGTCTATAAAAATAATGTTTATGCTAAATATGTTTAGTGGGGGGGGGATTCCACATCTTTTAAAGATACATACTAAAATATTTATGGATAAAAATATTTGATGTCTTGGAACTTCTTTAAAAGAATTTTGGGAAGTGAGGGTGAGTTTCAGATGAATCAAGACTGCTCATTATGGCAATTATTGAAGCTGACTTAGGGTGACATAGGGGCTTATTTCCCTTTACCCTTCTGAGTTCTTAGCTGAGGATCCCTGTAATAAATGGCAGAATATCAAGAGGAAATAAAACAGAAGTTTATTAACATGTATATTTCTGATACACATGTGAAATATCAAGAAGAGCTAACTCCCTGAGATAGCCCAAGCCACCACCTTAAATCCCATCTCCCCCTAAAGACAAAAGAAAAGGTGATGGATCACCAATGAGAGGTTAGCAGGAGAAGCAGCTTGAACTACAGCAGGGTTGGGTGTGTTATACAGATTTCATCCTTCTTGAAGACTGTCCTTCAACAGGATTCTGCTGTAATTTAGAGCCATCCTTCTTTTTCTGGTACAGAGAGGGAGACACCTTTACAAATGGAGATTTCCTTTATCAGTGTAAATGTCCCTCAGAAGAATAACTTCTACTCTGTCTTCAGAGTTTCTCCTGTGTCTATTTCTGAAAAACAGAATCAACTCACAACAATCTTTCTGCCAGAGAGCCCTACTCTGGAGTGACACATTGTGTTACCTTTCCATTCTATTTATTTTTGTATTTTTGAAATGTTATTAAAAATCTACAGGAAATTAAAAACAACACACACACACACACACACACACACACTATAGAAAGCAGTTGACAGAGGGGCCAGAGCTGTTGCTATAAAAGCAGCTCCTCTTGGCTCTGAGCCTCAGTGGAGGCTGTGGGAGGAGAGGACAGAACACAGAGAACAGGGGTCTAGCAGTCAGAACACCGCGCCTCAGAAACCAGGTGGGCCACCTGCCAGTCACAGGACCCCAAGCCCATCGTGTGCCCTCCTGAGCCTCCAGGTCTATATCTGTGAAAATACCTGCCGTGCCTCCCTTGGAGGAATCCTGGGACACCTAAATGAGCTACAACAGCACAGAGTGTGCTGAAACCACCATAAAAACAAGGATTTTTCATCACTTTTATTATTAGAAGTCCTGGTAAGAGACTTACTCTATTCTTAATGGCAGAGGCTGGATTCACAAAGGCTTGGAAAACTCATTGTTCCTCACAGGAGACCACAGTGCAACAAGAACTCTTGAGAAAAGTCATGTGTAAAACCAAATTTTCTAGACTGTAATTAAGATTTCACTTCTACCTAGATTGCCAAAATTTTTAACCATTATGAATGCAATCTTTCAAAAAGAGTCTCCTACTTCCCTGACTACATAAAGAAAATCGATCGAGGTGGGTGGAGGAAACAAGTGAAATAGGTGAGGGAACTTAAGAGGTACAAACTCCAAATTATAAAATAAGTAAAAGGGGATTGGGGGCAAAAAATAAAAATAAAATTTAAAAAATAAATAAATCACAGAATTATACAACATAGGAAATATATTCAATAATATTGGAATAATTTTGCACAGTGACTGTTGGTAACTAAACTTATCATGTACTGTATAAAATATTAAATCACTAATTATGGCAGAATGTGAAGAGGAACTAAAAAGCCTCTTGATGAAAGTGAAAGAGGAGACTGAAAAAGTTGGCTTAAAGCTCAACATTCAGAAAACTAGGATCATGGCATCTGGTCCTATCACTTCATGGGAAATAGATGGGGAAACAATGGAAACAGTGTCAGACTTTATTTTTTGGGGCTCCAAAATCACTGCAGATGGTGACTGCAGCCATGAAATTAAAAGACGCTTCCTCCTTGGAAGGAAAGTTATGACCAACCTAGATAGCATATGCAGAAGCAGAGACATCACTTTGCCAACAAAGGTCTATCTAGTCAAGGCTATGGTTTTCCAGCAGTCATGTATGGATGTGAGAGTTGGACTATGGAGAAAGCTGAGCACCGAAGAATTGATGGTTTTGAACTGTGGTGTTGGAGAAGACTCTTGAGAGTCCCTTGGACTGCAAGGAGATCCAACCAGACCATTCTAAAGGAGATTAGTCCTGGGTGTTATTTGGAAGGAATGATGCTAAAGCTGAAACTTCAGTACTTTGGCCACCTGATGTGAAGAGCTGACTCATTGGAAAAGACCCTGATGCTGGGAGGGATTGAGGGCAGGAGGAGAAGGGGGTGACAGAGGATGAGATGGCTGGATGGCATCACCGACTCAATGAACATGAGTTTGAGTGAACTCTGGGAGTTGGTGATGGACAGGGAGGCCTGGTGTGCTGCAATTCATGGGGTCACAAAGAGTTGGACACGACTGAACGACTGAACTGAACTGAACGGATGAATAACAGAAACTAATATAACATCGTAAGCCAATCATATTCATTTTAAAAATATTCTTTTAATTTTACATTAAAAACTTACATATGCTTAGAAAAAGAAAAGAAGGTAGATATAAAAACCTAATTTATAACTCAAGGTCATCACTGTGGATATTACTAACACCTAATGGCTAACCGCTAATGCTATGCTCTCAGGAACCAGCAGGGCGCACACAGCAGGTCTGCTCGGCAGGTCCCCTTCTGCTTGGCTCAAGGCCCCCTCCTCCTCTCCCTTGCTGTGTGGTCCTCAGTGGTCGCTCTCAGCCCACAGTATCTTTGCCACCAGCAGCCACTCCTCAGCTTCCTGGGTTGAGCAAAGTGAGGGACACATGGAAGAAAGGATTGGGAAATAAATGCAAAGACCACTCAGCTCTTGGAGAACCGGCCGTGAGTTGAGGCACAAAGCCCACTGTGGGATGCAGAGGATTCTGTTTACTTCCTGCCCATCAGCTGAGCTCCAAAGTGAAGGTTTACACACACATGGGCTTCCCACAGTCTCCAACTGGACCAGAGACCATCAGCAAAAGTGGCTTCAAACAAAGGCCAAGTGACCAGACAAGGCTGGGCCACTTCTAAGAGTCCTGGGAAAAGGACACAACTCCTGGCAATACCTCCCTTCTCAGGGGAAGGGACTGGCTCTCTGAGGTTACCCCACTTACACATCAGCAATGGAGACTTTACTTCTCAGAGAGAAGCACTGATGACCTGGGGAGGTGGTCTCTGTGACTCTGGCCCAGGCAGAGGCTTCAGGCTCTTCCTCTCCACACTGAGCACCCTGGGCAGGTGGGGACCTGTCCTCTCCACCCACAGTACCCATGGAGGTGCACACAGGGGCCAGGGGTGCTGGGAGCTCTCCGGCTGTTCTGTTCTAATTAGGGGTGACCATCAAGGGCTCCATAGCCTGCTACTTGTTTCTCTGAGAGGAAGAGATACTCCTCAGTTTTCAAACGACAGCCCATGGAATTGTCCAGGCCAGAATACTGGAGTGAGTGGGTAGCCTTTCCCTTGTCCAGGGGATCTTCTCAACCCTGGGATGGAACCCAGGTCTCCCTCATTGCAGGAAGATTCCTTACCAGCTGAGCTATCAGGGAAGAGCTTCTCATAGGACAGAGGTTTTCGTATCTCAAAATCCTAAAACCCTAAAACCCTCACTCTGGACTGGTGTCACCCTGCTTTCTCCCACTGGTGCCGCCAGGAGTACCTGGGAGGCCCTGCTCGTGCTGTGGGTGGAAAGACCCCACTGCTTGGGATCATGGATGATCCACGGGGCATTCTGTGCAACTGAGGGATTAAAAGAAGGCCAGAGGTCAAAAAGGAAACATGTTTGTGTTTTAGAAAATCCTGGGCTGAGTTTAGATCTTCCACCATCTAAAATATAAAGAATAACAAGCAGTATAGATTGATCACAACATGGGAAGTTGCTTCATAAAATCAATTATTAACTAAGTATCACTGCTACTAGTACTAGCAGTACTGCCACACAGATGAGCCCCTAAATTTATGTCCTCTACTCCCCACTTCTCCGCCATGACCACCCAGAGACCAACCTTCTGAAAGGGCCCAGGGCTTTACCAGTTGTATCTTATGCAGCCCCAGGCCTGGCCTTCCTGGATCCCCAGCAGGAAGTATTACTGGGGCTGGACAACTTTGAAATCAACACTCCCAGCACCACAGTGGGGAGGATTTCCTCTCAGGAAGAACCCCAGATCCTGCAGCCTCTCCCTCTATGTCCGCTTCTCCCATGAACTGCCACAGCCAAGACCCAGGACTCATATTAGAATGGGATCCATCCAAGGCTTAGCGACCCCACTCAAGGACTAACAGCCCAGGACAGCAAGAAAAACCAGCAGCTCAATTCAAACCCAGCCACATGGGCTATGCTTTGAACCCACCTGACTTTAAGACTCTTTAGCATCTGCTACCAAAGAGAAACTAGAGAACCAGGGACAGCAGAGAAAGACCTGCTCTAGGATATGATCCAACATTAAACCCGGAGGCCACTCATCCAACCAGGCACCTGGCATGAGCCACAGGCAGACACTGAGGCCCCAGGGTTTCCTGATAAGCAGAATTCATGAGAGCTCTGCTGTGTGAGGTCAGGAAATCCTGTACAAACAGGCCACACCAACTTCCCACCTGTGTCTTGCAAACAGACTTACTGTGACTATGTGGAAATTCCATGACTGGGACAGCTGCACACGGGACAAAGAAGGGCTGGGGCAGCCTGATGGGCTCCTGCTCCCTCTCCCACCCCCTGCCCTTCACAAGGCACTGCAGTACCTAGGTGGTCAGTGCCCTCTCAAAGGCGGCACCCTGCCCCACATACCTGTCCTACCCTCTGGCACAATGGCCAATCTTTTTCTGGCATCAGTGAGAACATCCTCCAGGACCATCTAGTCACCTGGGAGCTGACAGATTCTCTGTCTCTCCATTTGTGTGGGGCGGACTTCACCTGCCCAGCTGCCCATTGCCCGCAGTGCCCTTCAGCACAGCACAGCCTTTAAACCAGAGCCACGCCGCCCACCTGCAAATGACCTGGCCCACCCACCTCAACCCAACACAATGGACTGAGGACAGCTCACACCTTCTGCACCTTCCATCCCTCTTGCTCTCACACACTCACGGCCTGCCCATGTGCCTAAGGCAGCGCTAAGGACCATGGAGAGCATGAGCCACCCAGGGGGGTCAGCAGCAGACCCCCAGCAGGCTCAGCCAGAACAGGGGGCTGACAGCCCTGTGTCCCCAGGTGAACTGTCCTCTGGGGGATCTTGACCCAGGATCTTCAGGGTCATGGAGGTCACTGACCTCACAGCTTTCTGCCTCTGGTTTTCCCTGCACATTCCCTCCTACACCCTCTGCCAATGCCAGGCTATCAGGACTCCCCCTTCAACCAGGAATCTGCTCCTGCAACCAGGGAAAGAAAGCAGTGTGGAGGGTGCACAGAATTCACGGTGAAGTTGGAGCTCTTCCTCATGGGGGCTTTGCTCACAGTGCCAGCCCATGGGGAAGAGGGAAACCTGGGGCAAGGTGTGCTCTTAGGAGTTCTGGGCACCTACAGGCCAGATGCAGGGCCCTGGGTTCTGTTCCCCTGGAAAAGGAGCGGCGATGGTATCTTCTTAGAAAAGCATTTATCAGATGTGACCTGGTCAAAGTAACAATTTTTACCTTGTTAAACTATAACAAAGCGCCATAAAAGGTAGTTTATTCTGGGCTCGGGTCCAAATTACCTTCCTCTAAATCACAGGGCACATATTGCCTGAGGTTGCTGGAATCTTCTTTTGGTCAAAGATCAATCAGCGTTTATACTGAGCACCAGGAACTTTCTACCATAATATAAAATGTCTTTTATTTCAAGGCGATCCTTCCACAACACCCTTTAATCAGTTAAAAGAAGAATAGTAACCCCTGGAGTCCAGTCCTTGCCCATTCTAAAGATGAATACAACCTCTGAGCTCTATCATATTTCCATGAGGGTTTATCCTCAGACCTTAGACCACTGGCCTCTCTCCCCACTGGTCCCATCCACCTCAGTACAGAGACACAAGCAGTGCACAGTATGAAAATGTTTTACCTCAAGAAATGTAAACATTCCCCAAATTAAATAGGATTTCCAGTAACACTTTATGACTGCTTTCATTAAGGAAGGCTCCTGTGCATCCTTCTGGGCTCTTTTCACTTCCTGATCCCAGTGCCTGCGATGATAAACAGAGCACAGTGAAGAACAGCATGTCCACCAAAGGGGAAAGGGGGCGGGGTGGAGTGGGAGACGAGCCTGCACTACAGGGCGCTCTGTGGCTGTGCAATAGATGCTGGCTACCTGCTCACAGGGCTCCTGAAAGACGAGCGGTGCAGACTCTGAAGCACCAGAGAAATAGGCCTTGAAGGAAAAGTTCCAGATACTGGAAACAAGTTCCTGCCAAGCTTTGCTAGACTCACAGGTCATGAGGAGCTCAGGAGGGTAAACACTGTCCTCCAGGGACCCCACCTCCGATACAGAGCTTGGCCTCCAGGGCCGTGGCTGAGGGCTTCCTCCACATCCACAGATGCACAGGGAACACGGGCTCCCCCAGCCTCCAAAGTGGGCTAAGCCTGGAGTCAGCTTGAGGGGGTGAATGTGCAGTGTCAGAGGAGGAGGCTCAGGAGAACCCAGAGGAAGGCAAAGCCTCCCCCAAACCTTTAGCCCCACATGGAAATTCTCACTCTTCCTCCCTCTCTCTGATGTCTGTGCTCACCCTTGCAGCTCTTCTCCAAGGTGCTGGGAGCGATCTTCTGGAAGCACTGAATACATGTCATCTGGTTCTAATTTCCGTTTGTGACCAATTTTAAACAAGGGGTTTAGCCACCTGTTAAACATTAAAAGGAGACTGACATATATCCAAATTACACATCTCTAATTAGAAACCTACATTCATGGACATTGTTAAAAAAGAAGTCTACATTTTAAATATATAAAGATACAGGGGGAATTTAGATATGTGCTTACATACATACATTCTAGGAAAGTCATGCTGGCTTATACATGGTAATAACTTAAAAGCAGGCTGTTTGTGGCCTACTGAACATACACTGTACATCTGCTTTAATTATTAAGGAAAAATATATCTAGAAATGAAAATAAAGTAATGGTGTTTCAGAGAAGCAGAATAGAGCTGAATGGCCATTGTGGGTAAGGCTGTAGATACGTTTCTGTATTACTGAGGACTTAAATCTTCTGAACTGTATCAGATTCAAGGATACCTACATTGTACTAGTGGTAAAGAACCTGTCTGTTAATGCAGGAGATGTAAGAGATGCGGGTTCGATCCCTAGGTTGGGAAGATCCCCTGGAGAAGGAAATAGCAACCCACTCCAGTATTCATGCCTGGAAAATCCCATGGACAGGGGAGCCTGGTGGGCTACAGTCCATGGGGTTGCAAAGAGTCCATATGACTAAAGTGTCTGAGCACCAGTCATATTCAAAGCAATTTCAATCCTGATGTAAAGATCTCCTTAGATCAGCTGTCAACGGAGAAGAATTTTTACAGGCAATTATCTTTGGACACAAAACCCTGAGCCTAACAGGCTCTGGACCCTGAACTCCTTACAGTCCTGTCAAACCCCCCTCAGCCAGAATGCTCACTTGAGCCTCTTTCTGACCCCAATCTTCTGAAGACAAACTCAAGATAAGTAACACCTTCCCAGCTAAAGTGCACAGTTGATTCTTCTTACGGTCCTCCTTGGTATCACTCCCTGGCAGATTCATTTATTTTAAAAAGTAACATTCAAACATCTAAAAGGGCTGAAATTTTACTGACTGTTGGATCTGTCACCATCAGCCTCAGTCGGGGAATAAATATAGCCCCAGACTTTCAGGGACTCCACTAACAACTGACAACATCACCAAACTACGGTTTAATTCCTCCATGCCCAGGCTTCTGCTCAGGGACATCAAGGTTGCCCACTGCCACCACACCCCTGCAAAGGCGTATGTGTTAGTCAAATCCCTGTTTTCTGGGAGTTCAACCAACTGTTCACTATGAGCCCTCCACCTACAGGCATGGCCAACTCTAGGTAGTTATCATGCTCAACGGCTGTGGGAACAGGATCATACCAAACACAGAGGGGTCTGGTTATGCAACCAGTACCCTGGATGAAAGGGTGCCACGATGAGCCTAAACTTGACTCAAGAAAACCCAAAGGCAGTGTGTGCACCCCTGAGGGATGTTTATTCCTCAAGATCCCTGTGACAAGGGCCACCTATGTTGGGCCATCAATTGTCTCCAAGAAAACTCTACCAGAGGACACTGGGCTATAGGTGGTTCACACCCAGATCAAGGTTACATTCAGATTTTAATTACACTCGCACAAGCTGTGAATCAAAGGGGGCTACTCATCTAGTAAGGAGAGGAGCTGGACTGGTAATAGCAGTTGTCTCTCTTGTAGGATCTCTGATGAGCCTAGAACTAGAAAGGATTTATAATCTCATAACCATAAAAAATAAAGTCAGAGACTGGCTTGGGTAAGTAGAGGACCCAGTTCTAACCTTAGAATGACAAAATCTTCACTAGATCCTCTGGCCCACATGACTCTTGACCACTACAAAGCTCTTGATTACCTGCCGGCTGATCAAGGGGGAATCTGTGCCCCAGCAACCATTTCCTGTTGTTTCTATGTTAATACAAGCGGTCTGATAAAAAAAGAGGGCATCCCAACTGCCAGAGAAAGCCGCTTGCAGACAAAGACAAATATCATACGGTATCACTTATACATATAATCTTTAAAAAATGGTACAAATGAACTTACCTACCAAACAGAAATAGAGTTACAGATGTAGAAAACGAACTTATGGTTACCAGCAGATAAGGGAAGAAGGGACAATTGGGACAGTGGAATTGACATATATAAACTACTATATTTGTGTCTGACTCTTTGTGACCCCATGAACTGTTGCCCACTAAGCTCCTCTGTCCATGGGATTCTCCAGGCAAGAATATCGGAGTGGGTTGCCATCTCCTTCTCCAGGGATTCTTCCCAACCCAGGGATCTAACCCAGGTCTCCTGCATTACAGCCAGATTGTTTATCATCTGAGCCACCAAGGAAGCATATATAAAATAGATAACTAATAAGAACCTACTGTATAACAGAGGGAACTCTATTCAAAACTCTGCAATAGCCTTTATCTTTTTTTCTTTTTTAAAGAAAATAATCTTTTTTAAAAAGTGGATATGCTGCTGCTGCTGCTATGTCACTTCAGTCGTGTCTGACTCTGTGCGACCCCATAGATGGCAGCCCACCAGGCTCCCCCGTCCCTGGGATTCTCCAGGCAAGAACACTGGAGTGGGTTACCATTTCCTTCTCTAATGCATGAAAGTGAAAAGTAAAAGGGAAGTCGCTCAGTCGTGTCCAATTCTTAGCGACCCCGTGGACTACAGCCTATCAGGCTTCTCCATCCATGGGATTTTCCAGGCAAGAGTACTGGAGTGGGGTGCCATTGCCTTCTCCGAAAAAGTGGATATATATATAACTGATTTACTTTGCTGTACTCCTGAAACTAACACAACATTTTAAATCAACTATACTCTAATAATTCTTTTTTTTTTTTTTTTAAGAGAGGCCACTTGGCTAAATGCTCAGAACAAGAATGGCCTGAACAAATTTATGACAGTTTCAAAAGAAAGATCCCCAGATTCCCAGAGCTTCTAAGGCCATTCTTAGAGACTTTTCCAGTTACTCTCCTTCTCTTGCTCTTTGGTCCATGATTCCTCAATTGTCTCATTAATTTTATCTCTTGGAGAACTGAGATAATCAAGCTGCAGATGGTCTTTACCCATCCTGCCTCTCCAGATGAGGGTAAAGACCTCTGCAGATGATCTTTACCCTCCTTCCTCTCCAGCAAGAAAACTGGAAATGGGTGCCAACAAAAATCAAAGTCTCCACCTTCCATTTCTATGCACATACATTTTCAAAATCAATAAACAGAATGTGCTTTGAGAGTTTCTTGCCCTACCTGAAATTAAAGAGACATTTATCTGTTTTGCTATTATTTATGGTAACCACACACATATTCCTTCTTTTAGGACCCTCTTTCCTTAAGGGACATCAAATAGCCAAGAGATGTAGCCACATACACTGAATATACCACCATCAAAACAAACATAGGAGCTGCCATCCCCCTGGGGATCCCCTAGGCTATCCCATAAAAGAAGTATCAGAATTTGTGGGAAAGATGAATGAGTTAGAGTCGAGAAACAAAAGATCTAGTAATCACCCAAGTGTGATTAAAGTCCAAAGGTTCAGGCCTGTCTTTCTGTAGTCCCAGCTATTAGATGAAGACTTCATTTAAGAGCTTCAGCTCTCTGCAGCATTTTTCATCTGTGTGTTTCCTCCCAGCTCAGGGATCCTTCAGTGGTTTCAGAACCAAAGGACTCCTGGGCAGGACCATCTACATCAAGACCAGGCACTGCTTCTCTGAGCTAGAGATCTGGATAAGACTCCATAGGTTTCATGGACCCCATTCCCAGGATCTGGTCTTCAAAGGTGGAAGTGGAGATATTTACAATAGGGAAAGGGGCTGTGGTCAAATAGACACTCTGCTCCTGGCTGTGTGTCCCAGGAAAAAGCAAAAGGTGTTCCAGAATGGTGTTCGCATTCATTTCATTAAAAACAATTGTGTTTTGTAAGCACATGAAATTGGCCTCGACTAGGTACCAGGACAAATAGTCAACCACACAGGGAGGGAGGCAGGGAGAGAAAGAAAGACATGGCCATAGACAGGGTGAGAGAGGGAGCCCAGGGCAGTTGGACCTCAGATGTTCACCTAAGGAACATGGGGAAAGGTGGGGACATTATTGGAAGATGGCAAAGGTGCAGGGCACTGATTAGATAAATAAAGTTGTTCATAAGCTGCTTCCTTGGGGTGAAAGTTGCAGCTTCTTTCAGAACTGACAGTGAATTGCTGAGTGGTTCTGAGGCAGCTGGATAAGGTGGACACCAGGTCCCTGGGTCCTCCTCCCACCCCTACTGCCACCAGTCCCGAACACACTGTCTCCTTGTCCCTTGGTCCCCAACAGAAGCCAGCAGTGTCAGGCATGTGCTCGCAGGGATTGTCACAGCTTAGATGGGGCGCTCACCAGACAAACAGGCGCGAGCAGAAGTTCGCCTTCTGCAGCGCGTTGGTCTTCACCTCCGGGGACACGGCCAGCATCTTGCCAGCCAAGACGGATGCAGACCGGGGTCGCCCTGCTCAGGAGGCGGTGGGGCTCCTGCTGCTCCTGGAGGTGCCGGCGCTGATGCTGGAGACTGGCCACCCCACAGGTCCACTGGGCCAGAGCCTGAGAACACCTGCTTCTGAGAGTGGATTGCCCTTTGTGTGCCAGGTCTCACCTCCCAGGACTGAGAAACCTCCAGAGTCCACTTTTGAGGCACCCACTCTGTACAGCTGCTGCCACAGGCCTAGGATGGATGCAGCATGCCACGTGTGGGGCTGCAGGACCAAGAGACACCCAGGTAAATGCTGCTGGGAGCCCCACGCAGGTGGGAGGCAAGGCTACCAGTTCTTTAATAAAGGCAGGCAGGCAGGCTGACTGAGGGGCACAACCAGCCCAGCTCCCTGGAGTGCACCTGGCTGCAAATTCGCGGAAGTTCCTGCTCTGAGTCCAGGAACTCACAGGAGGCGGGAGTCTCAGGCCCCGCCCATCTCTGCTGCTCAGAGGCTGCCCATGCGCTGCAGAGGAAACCCTGAGAAAGATGGCAGAAGGAGACAGCAGCCCACCTCCTGAGGAGGACATGCTGCCCTCCTCAGGACCAAACAAGGGCACTGTGGGAAGGTCTCCAACTGGAATGGAGTAGGACACTGATGGACCTTCCTGGGATAGACCCTACCCCAACCCCATGACCTCTGCCTGGCTCTTGTTTGTAGAAAAGCTTCAGTCTCCCAGGCCTCCTCTGAGTCACAAAAGGCTGGCTCAAGGATGACTGGAAGAATGTGAAGATGTAATAACAAAAAAACTTCATCGATAGATTAGCCATACAGCAGTCACAGAATCTTTACAACAGGGTCTGGTGCATATTCCTGAGTTGTTTTGCAGATGCTAAAATGTCAACCAGGTGGAAGAAGTTAACTGCATGATGACCAGGATAAACTGGAACCTAAGGATTTATGATCATAACCCCTGTTACATTACCCTGGTCCTCAACATCAATCGGGATAGTGCATGAGCTAATCAAGTACCCTGGACTCTCTCCCTTAGCTTGCCATTAAAAATCCTCCCCTGAAATCCACTGGGGAGTTCCAGCCTTCTGAGCATGAACATCCTGTACTCCTTGCTTGACCCTTGCAAGGAACCTTTCTCTGCTCAGAACCCCAACTTTTCAGTTTGTTTCACCTCAATGTACATTGGGCACAAGACCTTGGTTTGGCCAATACAAACCAGGCACAAAACATTTGACGATGGCCAACAATCACGATGGTGTGATCATTCACCTAGAGCCAGACATCCTGGAATGTGAAGTCAAGTGGGCCTTAGAAAGTATCACTACAAACAAAGCTAGTGGAGGTGATGGAATTCCAGTCGAGCTATTTCAAATCCTGAAAGATGATGCTGTGAAAGTGCTGCACTCAATATGCCAGCAAATTTGGAAAACTCAGCAATGGCCACAGGACTGGAAAAGGTCAGTTTTCATTCCAATCCCAAAGAAAGGCAATGCCAGAGAATGCTCAAACTACTGCACAACTGCACTCATCTCACATGCTAGTAAAGTAATGCTCAAAATTCTCCAAGCTAGGCTTCAGCAATATGTGAACTGTGAAATTGCAGATGTTCAAGCTGGTTTTGGAAAAGGCAGAGGAACCAGAGATCAAATTGCCAACATCTGTTTGATCATTGAAAAAGCAAGAGAGTTCCAGAAAAACATCTATTTCTGCTTTATTGACTATGCCAACACCTTTGACTGTGTGTATCACATTAAACTGTGGAAAATTGTGAAAGAGATGGGAATACCAGACCACCTGACCTGCCTCTTAAGAAGCCTGTATGCAGGTCAGGAAGCAACAGTTAGAACTGGACATGGAACCACAGACTGGTTCCAAATAGGAAAAGGAATACATCAAGGCTGTATATTGTCACCCTGCTTATTTAACTTATATGCAGAGTACATCATGAGAAACACTGGGCTGGAAGAAGTTGGAATCAAGCTGGAATCAAGATTGCCAGGAGAAATATCAATAACCTCAGATATGCAGATGACACGACCCTTACGGGAGAAAGTGAAGAAGAACTACAAAGTGAAAGAGGAGAGTAAAAAAGTTGGCTTAAAGCTCAACATTCAGAAAATGAAGATCATGGCATCTGGTCCCATCACTTCATGGGAAATAGATGGGGAAACAGTGGAAACAGTGTCAGACTTTATCTTTTTGGGCTCCAAAATCACTGCAGGATGGTGACTGCAGCCATGAAATTTAAAAAGACACTTACTCCTTGGAAGAAAAATTATGACCAACCTAGATAGCATATTGAAAAGCAGAGACATTACTTTGCCAACAAAGGTCCGTTTAGTCGAGGCTATGGTTTTTCCAGTGGTCATGTATGGATGTGAGAGTTGGACTGTGAAGAAAGCTGAGCACCAAAGAATTGATGGTTTTGAACTGTGGTGTTGGAGAAGACTCTTGAGAGTCCCTTGGACTGCAAGGAGATCCAACCAGTCCATTCTAAAGGAGATCAGCCCTGGGTGTTCTTTGGAAGGAATGATGCTAAAGCTGAAACTCCAGCACTTTGGCCACCTCATGTGAAGAGTTGACTCACTGGAAGACTCTGATGCTGGGAGGGATTGTGGTCAGGAGGAAAAGGGAATAACAGAGGATGAGATGGCTGGATGGCATCACCGACTCGATGGATGTGAGTTTGAATGAACTCCCAGAGATTGTGATGGACAGGGAGGCCTGGCGTGCTGGGATTCATGGGGTCGCAAAGAGTCGAACACTACTGAGCGACTGAACTGAACTGAACAACAGGGTTTAGTACATATTATGCTTATAGAGCTGCAAGATTTAGAGAAATGTGACAGATTAGAAAACTCCAAATGATTTCAAAAGATTAATTTGCTGTCATTAAAGAACTCCACAACATGTGAGATGTCTTGCATCTCACAGGTTACATTGTAGGGGTACTCTTGTGAGCTTTTTGCTGCCCTCTTACAAGGGGGATTTGGGACAGAGAGATTGCCTTATGATTTCTTTCATCATGAGCTCAGCTCAATAAAGCTGGAGGAGAAATCTATTTTAAAGAAATCCTTAATGTATTCAAACATTTTTTATAACTCAAACATGTAACAGTGGCATATGTTATAGAACACAGGTTATGTGCATTTGTCGGGAACTTGCTTCACTTTTAACTCAAAGAATGCCCTATTCAAGGAGGTGTTATCTGTTTTACAGCTGAGAAAAATGAGGTTCAAAGACAGCACTTCTCCAAGGTCTTCGAATCAGTAAATGATGAATCTTGATTTGGATTCAAGTCCAAGTCCCTCATGACTGTTCCACTGGTGGATGGTCAGTGTGTGAAAAGAGCCAAGAATATGCTATCTGAATGAATCAATGACTGTAGGACTGAGAACAAAATCTTGGGCCCTCACTCATAAGTCATAAGTTATTTCTGTGGCTGCTTTACCAGCTCAGAAGCTTTTCTTCCCTTTCATCCTAAATGAAGAAAGATTTAAGTTTGTGGGGCTTATAACAAGTTCGCCTCATTATTCTTTGATAATTTCCCATGAACCTTGGCTAAAATGGTGTTATTAACAATGACTTTTAGCTTCAGGTTTGCAAGATGAATATGTCCTGCAGAACTAGGGCATGGCAATGTGGCTACAGTTGATAATTCTGTACTGTGTCCTTTTCATTTGCTGAGAGAGTAGAGCTTAGGGGTTCTCAACATAAAAGAGAGAAAAAAAATCTAAATGATTAAGATGTGAAGTGATAGATACATTAATTGGCTTAGTATGATGAGCATTTTAGTGTATATGTATGTCAAGTCATCAAGTTGTACATCTAAATATATAAAATTTTTGATTGTCAATTAGATCTCAATAAAGCTGGAGGAGAAATCAATTTTAAAGAAATCCTTAATGTAAGTCAAACATTTTTTATAACTCATACATTTAACAATGGCAATGTGTTGATTATTTTCTATTAATGGGCATGATGGTGGTTTATTATACTATTTTCTTGATATTATTTTCTTAATTTTTATGCAGATTTAAAATTTTTCTATTGCAAAAAGGAAGACAGAGCTGAAAATCGTCAGTTTTCAATTACCCATCTTTCTGGTGTTAACTCTTTCTCAGATAATGCAATCTACAATCTAAATAATCACTCCTCACCTAATTTCCAGTTGTCTTTGAAATTCTCTACATTTTCCATCCCTATAAATGTTCAGCTACTAGTTCTTTTTCAAAGATGAAGAAATTGCTTGCTGAAGTTGGGAGTCTGGTGACTTCCCTTTTCCCACTTCCGCAGACTGTTCTCTCCAGTTCCAACTATCTCAGAACCATAATTGTCATCTCTAAACTGTCAAATCACTCAGTCCCTTCAGCTTCTGCTGTATGTTTTAAAACTAAGAGTTTTTTGAAAATTTTTAGCATTGTTTTCTGAGCATAAACTAATACGATGTTTAGAAGAAATGTTGAAATCCAGTATTAAATTGTTCAGAGAAGAGTGGCTCTAGAGCCAGGGGACCAGATCCTTCACTCATCCTACTTCCTACAGGGTTACTGTGAGCCTCAGGATTTGTGAGAGCATTTTCTAAAAACTAAAACCTAAAACAACATACAAATAAAACTTTGTTTTGAACAGATGTTCAGTGAATGTCTTTCAGGTGCAGGACCACTAGGCCAGACACAGAGCTTACAAATGGGGGAGATGACATAAGACTCTATCTGCACTTGTTTATTGATCTGAAATGGCTCAATACTATGACTAAAGGAGCAATAACAAGTGATGGAGAGGATGCAGAGAAACCAGAATCGTCATATACTGCTGGTGGGAAAGTAAAATGGTACAACCACAAAGTTACCACATAACCCAGCAATTCTTCTCATAGTTTTCTATCCAAGATAAATGAAAACATATGTCCACCTGGAAACTTAGTTACAAATGTTATAACACCATTATTCATAAAAGATAAAGGTGTGAGGGGTGGGAGGAAGAAAGTGTACACCACCTTATGAATGGGCAAATGAAATCTGGAATTACATGCAATAGGATATGATTTGTCAAGATAGATACACTGAAGTATGCCACAAAGCAGATGAACACTGAATATATTATGCCGAGTTAATGAAGACAGCCATTGACTCTAATGAGGAGGGCAAAACAATATCTAAGGAGAAATGCAATCTTGTTGGACTTGATGATTCATTTCCAAACAAACCTCAGGGATAGATGGTGGAAATTTGTATCTGTGCAAACTATAAAATATTATATGGTCTACAGCAGGGGTCCTCAACCACTGGTCTGTGGCCTGTTAGGAATCAGGCCACATAGTAAGAGGTGAGTGATGGGCAAGGGAGAGAAGCTTGATCAGTATTTATAGCCATTCCACTCATCACTCGAATTGCCAACTGAGCTCTGCCTCCTGTCAGACCAGCAGCAGCATTAGATTCTCATAGAGGCACAAACCTTACTGTGAACTGCCCATGTGAGAGATCTAGCTTGCACACTTCTTATCAGAATCCAATGCCTAATGATCTGAGGTGGAGCTGAAGTGATGATGCTAGCACTGGGGAGCACCTGCAAACACAGATTATCACGAGCAGAGAGGGTGACAACACAGAGACCAAAATAAGACAATTGCTTGCAGACTCATATCAAAATCCTTTCAGTGAGTGGCAAGTGACAAGCTGCGTCTGCTGGCAGACTGTACAGTAGCATGAGTTGATGTACTTCAACTGGACAGCTGCATCTCGTGATAGGCTTTAAGTCAAAATCTGACACTCATTTCAGTGTGCCTGCCCATTATTTTCCATCAGAGGCTCTTCCTGCACTGCACATTTGTCTCCATCTCAGTCTGGTAAGCCCACAGCTAACTTTACCAAAATGAGTGGAAAACAAACACAGCTGGAGAGCTTATTTGATAACGGACAGAGACCCAGTGATGAGACAGCAAAAGACTCTAAGACCGCCAACATAAAGGAAACTTAATTTAAGATAAAATATCAAGAGTTCTACTTCAATTATGGGTTCATTACTACACATATATGTGGCAACCAGTTATCCAAAAAAGTAAAGTGGCTACATTCCGTGCCAAACTGGATCTATGGGGGTGACAAGTGAACATTGAGATTTTTGACATGTTTCAAATATTAGCAGAGATTTTGAAAGAGACTGAGCCAGGGTTTCTCCCAGCTGGTGTATGATCACCTATTTCAGCTTTCTAAAGAGTTTGAGCATTACATCCCAACAGCAAAAGACTCTTGAACTGGGAAGAAATGGATCTGTGACCCATGTGTGAATAAGCCAGGTGAATCGACTTTGTTCATGTTAGAAAGAGGATCAGTTTCATGAGACTGCAAATGCTGATGACCTAAAAGTATGTTTGAGACAACTTCAAATTTCTAAACATTCTAAAGTCCAGGCAGAATATCTTGCCACAGGATATTCTCTCTCGGGGTCCAGCCCCGGTTGGATCCAGGGATTCCCTCAGGATGATGGCATTGGCGATTAAGGGATAGCAAAGGCTGAGAGATTTTTTCAGATGCTCAATAATAACTGGTTTACACGGGAAATCAATAAAGTTCGTGACACCAAACTTGCTCTGACCACGGAGGCCGCAGGCGCGTTCTCGAATAGCGGAAGGTGCCCCACCTTAGGCACCTTCTCGAGTGGGTCTTAGAAGCTCAGGTAAATAAGTGGTCACAGAGGACACCCGCACTCCAAATTATTTTGGCATGAAGGAAGAACACAAGAGAAAAGGAGGAAAAGGAAACAAGAAAGAACGACACGGGGAGACCAAGCTTCGGTGAGCAAAGCCCGTAGCTTTATTTTCAACAGGGCTTTTATACACTAAGTTGCACATAGAGGATAATAGGGGGTGTGAAATCATACAAAGTCATCAGTCTTTGATCCTTATCGAAACCAGGGTTTCTTTTCTGCAAATTTATTGTATACAAATGGTTTAGGTGATTTACATCATCTTCTGGCCAGAAGGCCTGTTAACATTTTATGACTCTGATAAAGGTTTGTCAACCATAAGACTTATTTTCTCTAAGAGTAATTATTTTAAAGTTTGGCGCCATCCTCCAAAGGTATTAGCTAAAGTTGCATTCCTATAGGGCAAAAGTGCAATGGGTTTACAACAAAGGAAAGAATTTATTACCTTAAGGGTCTAAAGTTGTTAACACCAAGGCCACTACTTATTTTTCCTACATACCAATTATATTAATTAATACACTTCCAAGGATACAGTACAGGGGATGTGGAAACTTGGCAGCAAGCATTGGCTCAACAATGAAATCTTCTACTAGTTCTATTCTAACAATTTCTAACTGTCCAATAGGCTCTATACTATTTGAATATCTTAAGCTTCCTGTGCCTCTTGCTGCTGGGAGACTGTAAATAATTGTATGCATAGCTGTAGGAGTCCGGGTAAACCTGTCAGGCAAGTTAGAGAGCCATCTGAGGGGTTTGTGAACTAAAACACTCTTGTCACGCCCAGGAACTTTATTAACTGGAGCTGTAAGTTAACTCTTTTTCAGAGAGAGAGAGAGATGGCAGTGGGGGACAGCCCCCCATAAAGTCAGAGGTGTAGGTGAGAGCACAAAGCAATAAAGTAGGCAGATTCTGGTTTGGGGGGTAGATGCTCGAGAATTTCCAGAGGGTCCCCTGAGGCTCGATCCCACCTTTGCTTATGTTCCTCATGACCTTTGCCACGGGCGGAGTTCCTCACGCTGGCTCCCAGCAACTTTCTGTGGCAGAGATTGCCACAAAGCACTGAAAAGCCTGCTTCCATTTTGAACAACCTATCTTTGTAAAGCAGGATTTTCTACAGTGACAGCAATCAAAGCAAGATCACAAAGTAGATTTGACATAAGAACACACTTCGGGTGTTGCTCTCTCCCATCACCCTTGGATGAGACAATCTAGTTGTAGAAAAACAAGCTCAGGGCTCCCTGATTCTGAAATATAGTGAGTTGTATAATTATTTAATTATATATTACAATGTAATAATAATAGAAATAAAGTGCAAAATAAATAAAGTGATTGAATCATCTCGAAATCATCCCACTCTCCCTGGTCCGTGAAAAAAATTGTCTTCCATGAAACTGGTCCCTGGTTCCAAAAAGGTTGAAAATGACTGGTCTATAGGATCTCTGTCAAATCGTCAAAGCTTCAAGTGTTAAACCTGCAGCAGGTATAAGAGCAGTACTAAAATGATTCAGCTGAGATAATGCTGGTCCTCAAGCCTTTTCAACCAAGACATATAGGAAAATGAGATTCACAATTTAAACATAATCCTGTGGGTATGCATAGTTCTGAATATAGTGATAATTTCTCTATCACTTCTCCTAGTGATATATCCACCTCTGTAAACTCAGGAGTGAGCACCCAGCTGAAATCTAGCCAATCATCATATGCCATGATCTTGTCCAAAGGGCTTGGTTGAGAGATAACCTCATGGCTAAGCAGACCAACTGGATTTCTTCCTTGAGAATGTTGAATAGTGAGGGGGGCGGGGAGTGAGGGTAATTTTTGTTTTGCTTTTTGCTGGAGCTAGGAAGGGAAAACCTCTCTTTCCTTTCTGATGAGGGAGTTTTAAGGACATGACCCATGATTGGTAACCATGTGCCCCATTTACATTGAGAGCCTTAAAGAATAAAGCAGGCACTCAGGGAAAGTCATACGGTCAACATTTATTAAACACCTACTATTCCAGGAGCTAGGGATATATAAGTGAATAGGATGAGTGGTATAAAGTGGAGTCTTTGTAACATCAAGTCTTTGTAACATACTGAGGCTAATAGGATCCCTCCTTGGACAGTGTGACCTGCTGGAACAGAAGCTGTCACTTTCCAGCTCATGACCTCTGACTCTTCTCCAAGACTAAGGAGCTCACTGCTTATCTGCAACTCTCCACTTAGGGCCTCTTCCTAGCTATGGAAGCACACTGGGGCCATATGAAAAGCAAGCCAAAAATCTTGGATTCAATGCTTAACCAGTGATGGATGGGAAGTGGGCAGATTAATGCCCCAATGCCCTTGCCTATGAGTTGGAATAACTGTGTCTAACAAGGTGACCACAAGGGAAGGAGCCCAGTTGCAAAAGCAGTAACTTTCTTGCTAACACATTTTTATTGGTTTCCTTCCCACTTTGTCTCACTTGTCCACTCCCTACATGTGTTTTCCTGGGATCACTTCTAAAATAAACCACTTTCACGCAAATGTTTGCCTCAAAGTCTGTGACTGGAAAACCCAAACTATGAAACCTCTGAGAAATATCATTCCAAGTATTGAAAACAATATTCACTTCCTCTTTGAACCCATGAAAATACTTTTTAATATTATAAACCTTGGGTTTATAATATTAATACAGTAACACTATTCACATGATGATTCTGAGGTCTTGAAATGCATCTGGTCCAAACTGAAGTGTCCTTTAACTGTACAATACAACACAGATTTAAAAGACAGCATAAAACTCTTTATGCCTCAATAATTTTTTATATTTATTACATGTTGATATAGTATTTTTGACACATTGGCTTAAAAAAATCTTACTACTATTATTTGTCCCTATTAACTTTTTCACATGGCTACTACAAATTAAAATTTACAGATGTGTTTCACTGTATATTTCTATGGATAGCACGGCTGTAACCAGTGGAAAGGCTTTAGCACCAAAAATTTCTCTCCCACTCAAGAAAGCAAATAAGTAAGAGTCATGTTAGTATACAAATTTTGAATGTAATCTAATTCATGGAAAGAAGTCACACTCACATTTCAGAACTTTGTTGTTAGTGATGAGTTCCCATGTCACTTCCCACTGGCCCTCAGTCCCATTTGCATCATTTCGCTATCATATAGAGACCTGATGTAAAAAATTAAGCAAAACTTCTCAATTTGGGCCAATGGCTTCCCTGGGGGCTCAGTGGTAAAGAATCTACTTACCAATCAGGAGGCCCGGGTTCGATCCCTGGGTCAGGAAGATCCCCTGGAGAAGGAAATGGCAACCCACTCCAGTGTTTTTGCCTGGGAAATCCCATGGACAGAGGGGCCTGGCAGTTATAGTCCATGCGATACAAAAGAGGATGGTGCTGCTGCTGCTGCTGCTAAGCTGCTTCAGTCGTGTCCAACTCTGTGCGACCCCATAGAAGGCAGCCCACCAGGCTCCCCCGTCCCTGGGATTCTCCAGGCAAGAACACTGGAGTGAGTTGCCATTTCCTTCTCCAATGCATGAAAGTGAAAAGTGAAAGTGAAGTCGATCAGTCGTGTCTGACTTTTAGCGACCCCATGGACTGCAGCCCACCAGGCTCCTCCGTCCATGGGATTTTCCAGGCAAGAGTACTGAAGTGGGGTGCCACTGCCTTCTCCGACAAACGAAGATGACTGAGTGACTAAACAATAACATTAAGGTATTATAATAATACTGGGAGCTTCAGTTATTTTGTTTTCAGCCTTTTGGAAAACTAGTCCATTACTGAGATAAGTTGTCTGGAAACATAAGAGTTGATAAGGGTGTCCTCAGAAAATAATATACCTAAAAAAATGAAAACCCTGCTTTCATTAGGCTCACAATCTAGAAAAGGAATAGGTAAAAAGAAAATTGCAGCAAAATGGTACAAATAATATAAACTATAAGTATTTACATTCTCACCTATTAAATAAGCAACACTCTTTAAAAACCAGAATAGCCCACACTAGTGAAAAGTGTGATAGGCACTGTAGTCTATTGGTAAACTATAAATTAGAAAAGCATTTTCAGAACATAATCTGACAATATCTATTAAGAGCCTTAAAAACATTCATCTTTTTTGACTCAATAGGATTTTTACTTACATGATGATGAAGGCAAAAAAATCATTTATACAGAACTATTTATACACAGTTTTATTTATATGCAAATGTTTCTCAGAACAGTGGTTATTATTAAATTGTAATAGGATTTAGAAATATCCTAACTTCTAAGTTTAGCAATAGCAACATGATTGAACAAAGCATGAATTATTTTTAAACAAGTGCTTTTGAATATCTACCATACATATACCTTTCAAAGCACTGGGAATCAATGGACTACAAGATATGTAAGCTTTATCTTCTCATGGTCTTCACATTGAAGTAGTGGGAGATAGATGGTTAAAAAGTAAATGGGTGAACAAGATAACATTAGGTTTGATGAGGAATCCGAAGAACAGGAAGTGATAGTGGCTGAAGATGGCTGGCAAGCCCTGCTTTAAATTGGGTGGTCAGGAAGGCTTCTTAGAGGAGAAACTTAGCCAAAACCAGGGAGTCAGTCTTCTGCAAACCTGGGAGCAAAAAAGAAAAAAAGAGATAAAAAAATTCCATGGTATTAGATAAGATAACTTAGGTGAGTGTAGATTAAAAAAAATAAAAAAAAGAGGAAAGGAAGACCTGCTCTTGCATCTGTCAGAGGAGGCAAACTGCCACCCCCAAGACTGGGGAGGCTCACAGGTGAACAAAGGAAGTTGAGGCTTCCTCAGGGTGAAACGACCATGGGAACCTCTGCTTAGGGAAGAAACCAGAGCCATAACTGACAAACTGCTGGAGGCTCAGTGTGAACAATCTGAGAGTAAAAACTCCAGGGGATCCAGTCATGGGGGCACTCACAATATTGTGAGATTTACCTCCAGGAGCTTCACCAGGATCCTACAGGAAAACGAGGGAAAATCCCCTCAGCCTTCCTGCTGGGAGTGGGGTGATAGGGGGTAGCCAATTTGAAATAGACTAGAACACTCAGTCCTCTTAAGAAGGCCCTAGAGGAAAACTAGTACTAGAGTCTAACCCTCTAGGGTATTAACTGAGCCCAACTGACCTCAGAGAAGGGAATACCCAGCTCCAGCTGGCTCAAGCCATTCTGTCCCACACAAGGGATGGGGTAGGGGAGAGAAAAATGAGAAACACTTGTGAGGTTCACAGTCCAGAGGAAGAGGCTCACTGAGGGGCTGAGACCTAATCATGGGATCTGCCTACCCTCACACCTCACCTCCTCATTACTAAAGCCCTCTTATAGCAGTGCCTTTAATCCAGCACATCATGTCTGCATTTCAAGAAAAACTTACAAGACACACCAAAAGGCAAAAGAAAAAAGGAAAATATTTTTGAAGAGACAAAGCATCATCAGAGCCAGACATGGCAGGGATGTTGGAAATATCAGATGAGGAATTGAAAAGCAACTATGCCTTCCCTGGTGGCTCAGTGGTAAAGAATCTGCTTGCCAATGCGGAGACCTGGGTTTGATCCCTGGGGCAGGAAGATCCCCTGGAGAAGAAAATGGCAAGCCACTCCTGTATTCTTCCCTGGGAAAGCCTACAGACAGAGGAGCCTGGTGGGCTACAGTCCTTGGGGTCACAAAAGAGTCGAATGTTAAAAAGAAACTAAACAGCAATAACAATAACATGAATAATATGCCAAGGGCTCTAATGTATAAAGTATACAGCATATAAAAATAGATGGGTGGTAAAAGCAGAAAGATGGAGTTTCTAAGAAAGAACCAAGAGTAAATGCTAGAGATAAAAAGCAGTGTAACAGAAATGAGGTGGGGGGGGGGGACCTACAACTAGGTGTATTATTTTCAAATTAAAGAAAAAGCATTTTGGCTATAGAGGAATAAAGATAAGAATTATATCCAATTCTCCTCAGAAACCAAGCAAACATGGAAGAGAGTAGAGTGAAAAAGTTTTAAGTGTTGAGAGAAAAAACCATCAACTTAGAATTCTGTAACTTGTGAAATGATTGTTCAAAAGTGAAGAAAAATGAATACTTTTTCAGACAAACGAAAATTGGGAAAGAAGTACAAAAAGTCTGTATACTGTCATACTGTTTATTTAACTAATATGCAGACTGCTGCTGCTGCTGCTAAGTCGCTTCAGTAGTGTCAGACTCTGTGCAACCCCATAGACGGCAGCCCACCAGGCTCCCCCATCCCTACATCATGCAAAATCCCAGACTGGATAAAGCACCAGCTGGAGTCAAGGTTGCCAGGTGAAATACCAATAACCTCAGATACACAGTTGAAGCCTGGTGTGCTACAGTCCACGGGGTCACAAAGAGTTGGACACAACTGAACAACTGAACTGAACTGATGCAGATGTTATCACTCTAGTGGCACAAAGCAAAGAAGAACTAAAGAGTCTCTTGATGAGGGTGAAAGACGAGAGTGAAAAAGTTGGCTTGAAACTCAACATTCAAAGAGCTAAGATCATGGTATCTGGTCCCATCACTTCATGGCAAATAGATGGGGAAAAAGTGGACGCAGTGACAGATTTTATTTTCTTGGGCTCTAAAATCACTGCGGATGGTGACTGCAGCCATAATATTAAAAGACACTTGCTCTTTGGAAGGAAAGCTATGACAAACCTAACAAAATCTAAAGGGAAGATGTAGAAATTCTGGAGATGGATTCACAACATTGTGAATATAATTACTGCCATAGAGCAGTGCATTTAAGAAATGGTTAAAAAGTTTCATTTTACATTATGTATACTTTACTGTGTAGGGGAGAAGAAAATTCCTCTTTCTTTTACACTTCTAGGTTCTCTGAATGGAGCCTTGGAAATTCAAATGATGTAAGACAGATGAACAAGAGAAATACAGTTTATTAACCTGTGCAGCAGGCACACTTATGGAAAGATCTTCTATCATTTACAGATTGCTATTGTTGTACTCGGACAGTTTTGCAAAAGTGTTTCATGTTCAAGAAGATTCATAGAAAGGACTTTTGATAAAAACAGGTATCTGATAAATTTCAGACCATGCTAGTCAACTTTGTAAGAAATTTTATAGATCTAGCACAAAGCCTAATGGCTTCACAAAACTGTTAACAAAAAGGATTAGTTGCTGAGTGAATTGGTGAACATGGCTATTATTTTTATGTCTAAATATGTTGTCTAAATATATTTTATGTCTAAATATATTGTCTAAAATATTAGATTCATGTTGGTGTATGGCAAAACCAATACAATATTGTAATTCATCTCCAATTAAAATAAATAAATCTATATTTAAAAAAATAAAATAAAATATTGCCAGTTTAAGTTTGCATTTTCTGGATATAATGAAACAGTTCCCTTCAAGATAATTATGACTTACAACAATTTGGAAAGTTAGACATTTGTAAGTAGAACTTAAACATGTCTTTTCTTTCTACTTGATCCCTCCAAAACTTGGAAACTCTTAGGTTCCCAGCAGATGTATCAGATAAATAAGGAAGGCTACCTCCTATCAAGGACAACTCTTCCACCTCTGGGTGATAATTGTATTCCATGAACAAAGTTTCTCATCTGTAAAGGGGGTACTGAAAATCAGTATCAATTTCATGGAGTTATTGTTGATGTGAAAGTGCTTACTGCAGTTCCTAGCACAGAAGAGATGTTCAATAAGTGGAAACAATTATGGAAAGATATTTTACCAGAATATTAAATTGACTGTCCCTTGCTAGGGTGTGAATGTTTGTATAAAAGGAATGAAAATGGAATTCTTGAGGTTATAGCTTAAAGGGTACTGGTGCTGGTATAAACAGCACAATTGGCAAGAAAACAGCCAACCACAATTTCCTCCACAGAAGAGAGATCAAAACCCAAGTCAGAGGAGAGCAAAGGTCTGGGAATGAGAGGCAGAGAGCCAGAGACATCTGTCCCCAGTGATCACCATCCCCAAAGTAGGGGGGATACAGGATATGGTAGAAACCCCTTCAAGTATGGCTCATGCCTTACCTCCTGCTAGAAGCCAGCAGAGTTATCAGCTTTGTAGAGGAGACTCCCAGGCCATAAACCTGTGTTACAAGTGAAGTAGAAAATCCTGATTTCCCACCTGGGGTCTGGAAAATTCAGAAAGTGGGAAGCAACAGGCTTATGGAGTCTGGAGCCAGGGTGAGAGAATGCCATAGCGTGAGATGAAGTGTGTGCCATCCAGCTGGGGAGCAGATGAGAACCAATTACGTCCTTCCTTTAAAATTCCATGAAGCGAAGAGAAATGAAAGTCACTCAGTTGTGTCCAACTCTTTGTGACCCCCATATACTATCCATGGAATTCTCCAGGCCAGAATATTGGAGTGGGTAGTCTTTAGATTTTCTAGGGGATCTTCCCAACCCAGGAATTGAGCAAAGGTCTCCCGCATTGCAGGTGGATTCTTTACTGGGGAAGAATTTACCAGGGAAGCAAAGAATACTGGAATGGGTAGTCTATCCCTTCTCCAGCAGATCTTTCCAACCTAGGAATCAAACAGGGTCTCCTGAATTGCAGGTGGATTCTTTACCAACTGAGCTATCAGGGAAGCCCCAAAATCCCATAGCAAAGTAGATTTTAAAAACAAAACAAGTATAAAAAGCAAAATCTGCTGGGAAAGCAGAAACCAGACTTTGATAGAGTTTAAGAGACACTAGGACAATAAATAAGAATTCTTCTTAAATATAGGTCAACTACTTTATAATCAGGTTAGATCTATAATCTCTATCCTTCATTCTCCAGGTTACCAGTGGTGGAGGAGAAGGAAATATCATGTCCTGGGAGCCCTGAGACTAGCTGTCCAGTGAGGGTCCTTGGCTTCTGCAGGAAAGAATACAAGAGCAAGCTGAAGTAGAGTGAAAATGGACTGATTCAGGGAGATACACTCTCCACAGACAGAATGTGGACTTTCTCAGAAGGCAAGAGTGCTCCCAAAGTATGGGGTTGGGAGTTTTTATGGGTTGGGGAATTTCCTAGGATAGCGGGTGGGAAGAATATTCTTGCTATTCTGAGGAAGGGACGGGGAGTGTCAGGAGCTGGGTCATGGCACATTTTTTTGCCTTTTACGGTCAGCCTTGGAACACAATGCCTGTCATGGTGTGAGGGGAATGATTTTTAGTGTTCTAATGAAGATGTAATGAGTTAGAGGTCAGTGACCAGATCATGCTCAACACCATCTTGATTGTAGCTGGTTTGAGCCAGTTTTTGTGGGATCCTGTTTTTCTTAATATCTGTGCTCCTGTCCTCATTCTGTTAACCCTTGTGCCCCCTCCTTCCTGTCTCACAAGCATAGACACAGTTTCCATAGAGGTGAGGCCATCTTAGCCCCCTACCCAGGAGCCCAGACATGGTTCTCTTGCACCCTGATGCCTAGACCCTTCCCTTTCCTATTTAAACAATACCCAGTTGTCTTCCTCAAATGAAGGACTTCAAGGACTTCCACTAATTTCAGGAGCAACATTAAACCCCTTCCAAGAGGGAGTTACTTTGTGGATAAAAAAAAAAAAACCAACAAAACAAACAAAATTGATTATTTCTTTGTGCTTAGGGAAGAAATTGGTCTCTTTCTCTTCATTGGATTATCACCATAGGTAACAAAGGAAACAGTCATTAAAGGTAAGGTGGTGCCCTTAATATTCCAGGAGGCCAGGTGCTGATGAAGCAGTCACTAGCAAAGCCACCAACAATTCCCTGGAGTAAAAGTAGAATCTGGGGCTTCCCAGGTGACTCAGTGGTAAAGCACCTGCCTACCAATGCTGGAGACACAGGAGATGCAGGTTTGATGCCTGGTTGGAAAGATACCCTGGAGAAAAAAAACAGCAACCCACTCCAATTTCCAACCCAGGAAATCGAATGGACAGAGGAGCATGGTGGGCTACAGTCTACAGGGTCACAAAAGAGTTGGATTCGACTGAACAACTAAACAACAGAAAGTAGAATCTGGGTCATAAAATAAAAATCTAACTTTTTTTCTTTCCCTTTGTGCTGAGTTGACTTTCACTTGCTCACAAGTCACCTCCTGCAGAGGCCTCCCATCCCTGGCCCTTCAGACAAGACTTCCTGGGGAGAAATGGCTCCACTGACACCTCAGCTCTAAGGACCGAGAGCAGAGATGCTGATCCCTGGGCTGTGACTCAAGATGGTGGCCAGGGGGCCGTGGGCAGAGACGATGCACCTGGCACTGGATCTGGGTGCGTAGCTACGCAGCTGAGCCTGGACTCACGAGAACCCTGCCCCTCTCCACTCACATGAACCACTAGCAGCAGCCCCTGGAGGGCTTTTAGCGGGGAGCATGTGCTCCAGAGCAAGTTCTATTGGAACTAGCCACAGCTGGCAAAGGACGCTTGTTGGGGTCTGACGTGGGATGGTGGGTAACAGAACAGGAAGAAATCCACCCCCCTTCTGCTCAATAAGAGTGTGATTCTCCTAGAGACCTAGGTAAGGGAGAAGCAGCAGACTAGTTAAGAAAATTAGACTTAATATCATTGTAGTTTGCATCATTCCCTTTAAAATTTATGTTCACTCTTGAAAACCTGTGCCTCCCCTCCTGATAGAAGCCAGGTGAGGCTGATATACCTTCCTGTTCTATCAGGTCAAAGACTTAAAGAACCAGACTCTCAGGAGCCTCTAAGAGTGGGACTCTTGAGGGAAATCTGTTGTCTGGGTGACCAGGCTCACACTAGACCCAGAAACCAACAGCATCTTCTCCTTCAGATGCCCCCACCCTTCCTGACCTGAGCTCCAAGAAATGCCCTGTCATGCTAAACTGAGGTTACACTCAAGATTTGGTGACTGGCCAGGGAATGGAGCCTGACTCAAGTGATGAGACCTTCATGGGGATGGGATTTTCCCATGAGGATGGGTCTCCTGCAGGAGGCACATAGAGATTCATGTGAACAGAGTGGAAGGGGGTTCTCAGTAAAAAACCAGGTTCAAGAGGGATAGTGTTGCCCTGGGGTGTTCCCTGAAAAGAGAGAAAGAAAGTGTAGTTGTGCAGTCATTTCCAACTCTCTGAGACCCCATAAACTGTAGCCCGCCAAGCTCCTCTGTGGAAATCTCTAGGCAGGAGTACTGGGGTGGATTGCCATTTCCTTTCCCAGGGGCTCTTCCCAACTCGGGGACTGAACCTGGGTCTTCCACATTGCAGGCAGATTCTTTACTATCTGAGCCACAAGGGAAGCCTAAGTGATTCTCTAAGTGATTTCCCCTTAATAATATGGGAAAAGACAAATTGTGAAAAACTTTAGCTCATCCCCTGCTTACTGAAATAGATACTGACCCTTTGAAACATATTCTGGTTCTTGAGTTAACTAAGTGAGACCATCCCTGCCCAGCACAGGACTGCAGTTCCAGGGAGGCTGATGGGACAAGAAGGTGAGATGCAAAGCAGGACAGTCTCCCCACCTCCACTCACTGACCTACTGGGGAGAGAGCCTCATTCTGTCAAGAGGACCGTGACTCAGAAACTCAGGTCCTGAGAGCAGTCCTGTGAAGGGGACGGAGCAGGAGGTGAGGGGGGAATTCCGCACAGTAGCAAGGAGCTCTCCTTATGGCACAGTCAGGAACACCAGGGAGAATGAATCTTCTGTCTGTCACTACATCCAACACCTGAGACATAAGCACCCTAAGGCAGTGGTCACTTGTTCATTACTCAGTACAGTTGTGAGGCTGATGGGGCAGAGTTGTTGCTGGCCTCCTGGGCTCACTCACAGGCCTGCCCACAGCCAGGGGCCCTGCTGGCACTGGGTGTCCAGATGGGCCTCACTTCCACTCTGGCCTGAGCTGGGATGGCTGGAGGACCTGGGGTGGCCTGGTTTCTCTCCCCATGTGGCCTCTCACCTCAGACTGCTGACCACTCAGTGGTCAGGGAGGGAGTCTGATGGAGTCACCTTCAAGCTGAGGTCTCCTAAAGGATTAGAAGGCAGCAGTGAGCAGGGAAAAGGGGGAGGGGCTGGGAAGAGGGGAGAAATTGACTTATAAGAGAGAATAGCAAGACTTTGTGAGGGAGGAGGAAGTATGATGCTTTCTAGAAAAACAGGAATAAAGTTAGTTTTGTTACTGCAAGTAATATAAGAAAAGAGGGGAGGTAAGTGTCAGGTCATGCAAGTTCAAGGAGCTAAGGAGGGTTTTTTTGTTTGTTTTTAATCTTCGTACTAAGAGTGGGAAACCATTGAAAAGTTTTAAGCAATGGGGTGACATGATCTGATGTTCTCTTTAAAGAAAGAGCATAATTATGCATTTCAGGTTTTACAGGGGGATGTCAACCTTAGCACTGTTGACATTTGGACCAGACAAGTCTTTGTTGGTGAGGGGACCTGTACATTGCATGGTGTGTCGCAGAGTCCCCGACCTCTATCCACTGGATGCAGTAGTCACCTCCTCCCTCAGTCATGACAACCAAAAATGTGTCCACACGTTGTTGGTGAGGTATCCTCAGGAAAGTCAGTTCCTGGTTGAGAACCACTGGGCTGGAGTGAATGCAGGGTTTCCTCTGTCTTCCGGGAGAGAAATACTCCTCACCTGGCTTGAGTGGTGGAGGTGGAGCTGAGATGAGCAGATGGAACTGCAGAGACCGGGAGATAAACTCAGCAGTACTTGTGTGAACAGACCCGTCACGATGATCCAGTTCTCAACCCTTTCTCTGCTTCCTTCCTTCAACATTCCACCTGCTCTGAAGAAGGAATCTGGTCTTGTGTTGGGGATAATCATAGCTGGGTGGCAAAAGGATAGAATGTGGAATGTAAAGTTCTTTTTCACTCTTTGTAGTTTGTTGATGCAACACTCATATAGTGTCGAAGTCTGACAAAGGAATTGATTTCTCACGTGGGGTCAAAGTTTGATTAAGGAACTGATTGAAAATCAGCAAGGCAGGGCAAAAAAAACCCCAAAAGTTAAAAAACAACAACAATAAAAGGGACTTCCATGACAGTCCAGTGGTTAATAAGACTATATGCTCCGGATGCAGGAGGTACAGGTTTAATCTTATTTTCCCTGGTCGGGGAACGGAGACCCCCCTGCCACACAGTGTGACATTAAAAAAATAAAAAAGGAAAGAAGGCAGGTTAGTCCCAGGATTGTTTGTTTATTTGTTTTATTTTTGGCTGTGCTGGTCTTTAGGTCTTTGTTGCTTTCATGCAGCTTTCTCTAGTTGAGGAAAGCAGGAGCTGCCCTGCATTGTGGTGTGTGGGCTTCTCGTTGAGATGACTTCTTTTGTTGCAGAGCACAGGCTATAGGTATGTGGGCTTCAGGAGTTGCAGCATGAGCACTCAGCAGTTGTGGCACACAGGCTTGGATGTTCCACATCATGTGGAATCTTCCCGGACAAGGGATCAAACCTGTGTCCCCTGCATTGGCAGATGGATTCTTATTCACTGTGCCACCAGGGAACTCCTCCCAGGCTTGTTTTTGAATGAGGGAAGTCTAGAGGTCTGGAGAGCAAACTGAGATGTGAGGGCAATGGAGAGAGGGCTCTGGAATGAACTTGCTGAGGCACTGGCAGGAAACCTTAGAACATCTGTCTGCAGAGGCAATGATGTTCCTTTTAAATATAATTGTGCCCTCATCCCCTTGGTTTTTCACGTTCTTATTCAGTCACTTAGTCATGTCCAAGTCTTGGCGACCTTATGAACTAGAGCACACCAGACTCCTCTGTCCTCCACTGTCTCCTGAAGTTTGCTCAAATTCATGTCCATTTAGTCAGTGAAACTATTTAACCATCTCATCCTCTACCACCCCCTTCTCCTTTTGTCTTCATTCTTTTCCAGCATCAGGGTCTTTTCCAATGAGATGGCTCTTTGCATTAGGTGGCCAAAGTTTTGAAGTTTCAGCACAATCCTTCCAGTGAATATTCAGGGTTGATTTCCTTTAGAATTGACTGGTTTGATATCCTTGCTATTCAGGGGACTCTCAAGAGTCTTCTCCAGACCACAATTCAAAATCATCAGTTCTTTGGCCCTCAGCCTTCTTCATGCTCAACTTTCACATGGATACACGACTATAGGAAAAACCAGAGCTTTGACTATATGGGCCTTTGTCGGCAATGTAATGTCTGCTTTTTAATACACTATCTAGCTTTGTGGCACCTTTTCTACCAAGGAGCAAGTGTCATTTAATGTCATAACTGCAGTCACCATCTGCATTGATTTTGGAGCCCAAGAAAATAAGATCTGTAACTGGTTTAACTTTTTCCTTTTTTATTTGCCATGAAGTGATGGAATCATTTACCATAATCTTAGTTTTATTTCATGTTGAGTTGCAAGCCAGATTTTTCACCCTCCTCTTTCACCCACATCAAGAGGTTCCTTATTTTCTCTTCACTTTCTGCCATTGCAGTGGTATCAACCACATATCTGAAGCTGTTGATACTTCTGCTGGAAATCTTGATTCCAACTTGTAATTTATCCAGCCAGACATTTTGCATGATGTACTCTGCATAGAAAATAAATAAGCAGGGTGACAATATACAGCCTTGATGTACTCGTTTCCTGATTTCGAACCATTAGTTGTTCCACATCTGGTTGTAACTGTTGTTTCTTGACTCACATACAAGTTTCTTTTTACATAATGAATAATAATTCTCTCTCCTGTGCCTGCCTATTAAGGAAGTATCATGAGGAATGGTGAGTTCCCAACCCTAAAACACTGGGAATTCATCTGATCAAAGACTCTGTCCTTAGTTCTTATTTGTTCATATCCTATCATGGCAAGTAGGTGTTTAAACTTTTTTTAATAGAAATTTTCAAACATATCCAAAAGTAGAATAGCACAATGAACTTCCATGAAACAAGCTTCAACAATTATTCACATGTTGTCCATCTCATTTCATTAAACTCTCCTCTTTTGCAGTAGTGCCACCAGTATTTAACACAACTCCCAGATACATATTTCACCCACTGATACTCCAGTACACATTTCTAAGAGCTAAACACTTGAGAGAAACACAATACCATCATCCCTTTACTAATCACCGTGATATGAATATATATGTGTGTGTATGGATATATATACTCATACTCAGTACAGTACCTCAAGAGCATATTAAGAAAGTGACAGATGCCTGCTAAAATCTTAATGCAAGGATGTCACTACAGTTTCCTTCAGATCCATCAACCTTTATAAGCATATACATTTAATTTGGCATTACAATCCTTTATGTATTGAACCAAGAGATTGTTCCAATGGTCATTGCTTCCTTTTCTATTTTTAAATTAAATTTATTTATTTTAATTGGATGTTAAGTACAATATTGTACTGGTTTTGCCATACATTGACATGAATCCACCACGGGTGTACATGTGTTCCCCATCCTGAACGCCCTCCCACCTCCCTCCCCATCCCATCCCTCTGGGTCATTCTAAATTATCACAAGCCATTGGTTTAATACTGCACTTGGGCTTCCTTGGTGACTTAGTTGGTAAAACATCCACCTGCAATGCAGGAGACCTGGGCTAGATCCCTGGCTTGGGAAGATCCCCTGGAGAAGGAAAAGACTACCCACTCCAGTATTCTGGCCTAGAAAATTCCATGGACTATGCCCATAGAGTTGCAAAGAGACTGACACTACTGAGTGACTTTCACTTTCTTTCACACTTATTTGGAATTTTACATGAGGACAGTTTCTGGAATGATTTATTTCTTCCCTTTGAAACATTGGATAATGAGCTTCAGTCTTATCTTGATAGCACTCCTTTTCTTTTGTTATTATTATGTAATAAGCGAATGAGATAATTTTCCACCCAACAACTGCTGCTGCTAAGTCACTTCAGTCGTGTCCAACTCTGTGTGACCCCATAGACAGCAGCTCACCAGGCTCCCCTGTCCCTGGGATTCTCCAGGCAAGAATACTGGAGTGGGTTGCCATTTCCTTCTCCAATGCATGAAGATGAAAAGTGAAAGTGAAGTCGCTCAGTCCTGTCCAACTCTGAGCGACCCCATGAACTTCAGCCTACTGGGCTCCTCCATCCATGGGATTTTTCAGGCAAGAGTACTGGAGTGGGGTGCCATCGCCTTCTCTGCCCAACAACTGGAGCCAGATAATAAACATGAGTTTGAGGGCTTCCTTGGTGGCTGAGATGGTAAGGAATCTGCCTGCAATGTGGGAGACCTGGGTTTGATCCTTGGGATTGGAAAGATCCCTTGGAAAAGGGAATTACTACCCACTCTCTTACTCTTTCCTGGAGAATCCATTGACAGAGAAGCCTGGAAGGCTACAGTCCTTGGGCCCACAAGGAGTAGGACATGCCTGAGCTACTAATATTTTTACTTTCACTTTGAGGAGAGGTAGGAACAGACCAAAGACCTGGAGTTTTGGGAGGAGCTGCCAGTGACACGGAGGTCAGGTCAGCTCAGTTCAGTAGCTCAGTCGTGTCCAACTCTTTGCGACCCAATGAGTTGCAGCACGCCAGGCCTCCCTGTCCATCACCAACTCGCAGAGTTCACTCAAACTAATGTCCATTGAATCAGTGATGCCATCCAGCCATCTCATCCTCTGCCGTCTGGCAGGAGCCAGCACGGGAGTTCCCACCCATGACAAAGGTCATGCGGAGAGGATCTGACATGCAAAGGCGAATTAGAACTCGAGAGGCCCCCTGGACCTGCCCGAGCATCTACCCCAAAACCAAAATCTGTCTGTTTTACTATTTCATGACTTTCACCAACTCTTCTGACATTAACAGGGGGCTGTCCCCGACGACCTTTCTCTGAAGAAAATCAACTTAGAGCTCTAGTTAATAAGTTTCCTGGGCATAATAGGAGCGTTTCAATTCAAACCCCTCTGATGACTTTCTAGCTTGGCTGACAGGTTTGTTTGGACTCCTGAAGCTACGCATGTGATAGTTCATAGCCTCCCAACCAAAAGATGCATGGGAAGCTTAAGATATTCTAACAATGCAGAGCTTCTCAGAGAGTTAAAATTGTTAGAATAGAACTAGTAGAGGATTTCTTTGTTGAGCTAATGCTTGGTACCAAGTTTCCATATCCCTTACCTACTGTGTCCCTGGGAGTGTATAGATTAATATAGTTGGTATATAGAAATGTAAGTCGTAGCTTTAATGTTTATAACCTTGGATGCTTGAGTTAATTGTTTCTTGTTATAGACCACCACACTTTTGCCCTATAGGAATGCAACTTTATCTAATGCTTTTGGAGGGTGGCACCTGATTTAGAATAATCACCTTTAGAGAAAAATAAGTTTTCTGAAGAAAGGGTCATAAAATATTAACAGGCCTCCTGGCCAGAAGATGATGTAAATCACCTAAAGCTTTTGCATATGATAAGTTTTCAGAAAGAAAGCCTGGCTTTGATAAGGATCAAGGACTGCTGACCTTGCATGACTCTACCCTCCCCACCGCCCCCCATTATCCTCTATGCACAACTTAAGGTATAAAAACTACTTTGTAAAATAAAGTGTGGGCCATGCTTATCAAGCTTGGTCTCCCCATGTCGTTCTTTCTTGTTTCCTTTCCTCTCCTTTTCTTCTCTGTTCTTCCTTCAGGACAAATAATTGAGTGCAGGGGCCCTCTGAGATCACTTATTTGCCCGGGCTTCTAAGACCCACTCGAGAAGGTGCCTAAGGTGGGGGCACCTTCCGCTATTCGAGAGGGTGCCTGCAGCCTCCATGGTCAGTGCAAACCTGGTGTCACAGGTTTTATTGGCTTTCCACGTAAATCAGTTATATTGAGCCTCTGATCTTTCTCCTTTTATCTATTCTTTTAGTCGCCAACGCCGTCCTCCCAAGGGAATCCCTGAATCCAACCGGGGCTGGACCCTGGCAATTGTCCCCTTCTCCTCCTGCCCCCAATCCCTCCCAGCATCAGGGTGTTTTCCAATGAGTCAACTCTTTGAATGAGGTGGCTAAAGTATTGGAGTTTCAGCTTCAACATCAGTCCTTCCAGTGAACACCCAGGACTGATGTCCTTTAGGATGAACTGGTTGGACCTCCTTGCAATCCAAGGGACTCTCAAGAGTCTTCTCCAACACCACAGTTCAAAAGCATCAATTCTTCGACACTCAGCTTTCTTCACAGTCCAACTCTCACATCCATACATGACCACAGGAAAAACCGTAGCCTTGACTAGACGGACCTTTGTTGGCAAGGTAATATCTCTGCTTTTCAATATGTTATCTAGGTTGGTCATAACTTTCCTTCCAAGGAATGAGTCTTTTAATTTCATGACTGCAATCACCATCTGCAGTGATTTTGGAGCCCGCCAAAATCTGACACTGTTTCTACTGTTTCCCCCTCTATTTCACATGAAGTGATGGGACCGGATGCCATGATCTTCATTTTCTGAATGTTGAACTTTAAGCCAACTTTTCACTCTCTTCTTTCACTTTCATCAAGAGGCTTTTTAGTTCCTCTTCACTTTCTGCCATAAGGGTGGTGTCATCTTCATATCTGACGTTATTGATATTTCTCCCAGCAATCTTGATTCCAGCTTGTGCTTCTTCCAGTCCAGCGTTTCTCATGATGTACTCTGCATAGAAGTTAAATAAGCAGGGTGACAATATACAGCCTCAACATGCTCCATTTCCTATTTGGAACCAGTCTGCTGTTCCATGTCCAGTTCTAACTGTTGCTTCCTGACCTGCATATAGGTTTCTCAAGAGGCAGGTAAGGTGGTCTGGTATTCCCATCTCTTTCAGAATTTTCCACAGTTTATTGTGATCCACACAGTCAAAGGCTTTGGCATAGTCAATAAAGCAGAAATAGATGTTTTTCTGGAACTCTCTTGCTTTTTCCATAATCCAGCAGATGTTGGCAATTTGATCTCTGGTTCCTCTGCCTTTTCTAAAACCAGTTTGAACATCTGGAAGTTCACGGTTCATGGACACAGAGGTCAGGAGCCAACAAAGCTAATTTTCCTCCCTGTCACAGGTGTAGGGGATCTGCTTCTGGTGAAATGCTGTGATGTTTGCCTTTGCTGTGTGTTAAGTGCCTCACACTCTAGTTTAAAAGTAAGATAATAAACTAAGCAACACGTCAGACCCTCCTGCCTTTTCCATACTCCTGGTTCTCCCCTTGTCCTCCTGAGTGAAGTCACTCAACTATCAAGGGATAAGATTTTAAACAAAGGAAAAGATGGCTTAAGAAAGATTTCAGCTCTGAGATAGAACTCTGGGAAGCCTTGAATGAATATTAGAGGAAATCCAAGGGCAGGTACAAGAACAGAGGGAATGGAAGGGTGGAGGTGCTGGGGGCAGGGCCGGGGGAGGACTGGCTGTGGGACCAGAGGACACTCAATTATCTCACCCTCCTCCCCACCTCTCAGTCACAGGCTCACTCAACAATCTGGGGGCTGGGGATGGAGACACGACAAGCCTTATCTTACCCTCAGCCCTGCGCTTCTGGGGAAAGTGAATGAAGAGTTCTCAGAGGTTAAAGGATAGGACTCAGGGACAACCAGTCCTTCCTTCCCTGGGAGTGGATGAGAGATTTGGACACTTTAAAATGTATGACGTCCCTATTTAAGCAGCTTGTTTTGGGGTGCGAGTAGCAACCATTTATACAAAGAGACACAACATATGTTTCCTTCAAGTTGAATTTCCATTCACAGCCTTGACCTCAGAGACTCAGCATATCAAAGAACCAGCCAGAGGAAGCCCGCAAGGAAGATCTCCATGGCACGTTCATCCTGGGAGCCTCTTTCACACACACAGGACAGGCTTTGTGCAAATCACAGCAACTGGCTGTTGGCCATACTCTTCCTGAACTTCCCAGTTCTTTTCTCCATACTCTCTCCAACTGTCTTCTATTTAAATCATGCAGGTGTCCTAATCCTCCCCTCAAACACCTGAAGTTTAATAGCCACTAAGTCCTAAGTCCAAGGGGAAAAGAAAAGCAAGTGGATACATTTGAGACTTGGAAAATTGTTCACCTACCACCTGGGTGTTTTCAAAGTCAGCCACCAAATACTGAGCCCACCTGTGCCCAGGCTCCCAGACAGGTTCTGGGGTCCCTGGAGAAGACACAGCTGCTGCTCTTGCAGCCTGAAAGAGAGGAGAAAGGAGCCAACACAGGAGAATCAGGAGACGAGGGGATAGGGAAGGAGGGGGCCTTATCTCAGGGAGAAGGAGTCCTGCTGGGTAAAGCCATGTCTCACTTGTGAGCTGAGAGGAGAGTAAAAGTCTGTCAATAAAATATGTGTATGTGGGGAAGGTTTCCTTGGCAGAAAAAGATGGGTCCAAATGTCCAGAGCGAAGGAGAGGTTAGTGGATGTGAGAAACTAAAACAGTTAAGACACACTGGAGCTCAGGCTAGAGTGAGAGAAAATCTGGAGATGAAGCAGGAGAGCGGGCAGGACTCAGATGGTGGAGGAGTCATCCCACTTCCTCCTGTGGACACAGTCTTCCATCCTAAAGGAGTCCTTCCCCAATTTCTTACATGCCCCATTAGGGTTTTTCACTGAGTCATTAAAATCCAACCTTCCTCAGCACCTACTAGGGCAGGCCTGGGACTAGATCTGGAGGAAAATAGTGATAACACTCAGTCCTCCTAATAAGGGGGCTATGTAATTATGTTCTTTTTGAAACACCAACTATTAAAAACAATGTGTATCTAAGACATAGGAGAAAAAAATTAATGACTAAAAAATAGTTAAGAACCCCACATAATCAACTCCTTTCAGTTCAGTCACTCAGTCGTGTCAGACTCTTTGCAACCCCATGGACTGCAACATGCCAGGCTTCCCTGTCCATCATCAACTCCTGGAGTTTACTCAAACTCATGCCCATAGAGTCAGTGATGCCATGCAATGATCTCATCCTGTGCCATCCCCTTCTGCTCCTACCTTTAATCTTCCCTAGCATCAGGGTCTTTTATAATGAGTCAGTTCTTCCCATCAGGTGGCCAAAGTTTGGAGCTTCAGCATCCAACGAATATTTAGGACTGATTTCCTTTAGGGTGGACTGGTTGGATCTCCTTGCAGTCCAAGAGACTCTCTAGAGTCTTCTCCAACACTACAGTTAGAAAGCATCAATTCTTTGGTGCTCAGCTTTATTTATGGTCCAGCTCTCACATCTATACATGACTACTGGAAAAAACATAGCTTTGACTAGACAGACCTTTGTTGGCAAAGTACTGTCTCTGTTTTATAATATGCTGTCTAGGTAGGTCATAATTTTCCTTCTAAGGAGCAAGTATCTTTTAATTTCATGGCTGCAGTTACCATCTGCAGTGACTTTGGAGCCCCCCAAAAATAAAGTCTCTCACTGTTTCCATTGTTTATTCATCTACTTGCCATTAAGTAATGGGACTGGATGCTATGATCTTTGTATTTTGAATGTTGAGTTTTAAGACAGTTTTTTCAATCTCCTCATTTACTTTCAAGAGTCTTTTAGTTCCTCTTCACTTTCTGCTAAAAGGGTTGTGTCATCTACATATTGATATTTCTCCCTGCAATCTTGATTCCAGCTTGTGCTTCTTCCCGCCCAGGGCGGAAAGAAGCACAAGCTGGAATCAACATCCAGTCCCATCACTTCATGGGAAATAGATGGGGAAACAGTGGAAACAGCGTCAGATTTTATTTTTTTGGGGGGGTTCCAAAATCACTGCAGATGGTGACTGCAGCCATGAAATTAAAAGACACTTACTCCTTGGAAGGAAAGTTATGTCCAACCTAGATATCATATTCAAAAGCAGAGACATTACTTTGCCAACAGAAGTCCGTCTAGTCAAGGCTATGGTTTTTCCTGTGGTCATGTATGGATGTGAGAGTTGGACGGTGAAGAAGGCTGAGTGCCGAAGAATTGATGCTTTTGAAATATGGTGTTGGAGAAGACTCTTGAGAGTCCCCTTGGACTGCAAGGAGATCCAACCAGTCCATTCTGAAGGAGATCAGTCCTGGAATTTCTTTGGAGGGAATGATGCTAAAGCTGAAACTCCAGTACTTTGGCCACCTCATGCGAAGAGTTGACTCATTGGAAAAGACTCTGATGCTGGGAGGGATTGGGGGCAGGAGGAGAAGGGGACGACAGAGGATGAGATGGCTGGATGGCATCACTGACTCGATGGACGTGAGTCTGAGTGAACTCTGGGAGTTGATGATGGACAGGGAGGCCTGGCGTGCTGCGATTCACGGGATCGCAAAGAATCGGACACAACTGAGCGACTGAACTCAACTGATGCTGCATATAGGAGAATGCAATGGCACCCCACTCCAGTACTCTTGCCTGGAAAATTCCATGGGTGGAGGAGCCTGGTAGGCTGCAGTCCATGGGGTCGCTAGGAGTTGGACACGACTGAGCGACTTCACTTTCACTTTTCACTTTCATGCATTGGAGAAGGAAATGGCAACCCACTCTAGTGTTCTTGCCTGGAGAATCCCAGGGACAGGGGAGCCTGGTGGGCTGCCATCTATAGGGTCGCACAGAGTTGGACATGACTGAAGCAACGCAGCAGCAGCATTCTGCTTATAAATTAAATAAGCAGGGTGACAATATACAGCCTTGATGTACTCTTTCTCAATTTGGTAGCACCATGTCTGGTTCTGTTTCTTCTTGATCTGCATACAGATTTCTCAGGAGGCAGGTCAGGTGGTTCGGTATTCCCATCACTTGAAGGATTTTCCACAATTTTTTTGTGATACACAGAGTCAAAGGCTTTGGCATAGGCAATAAAGCAGAAGTAGATGTTTTTTTCTGGAAATCTCTTGCTTTTTCTATGATCCAGTGGATGTTGGCATTTTGATCTCTGGTTCCTCTGCCATTTCTAAATCCATCTTGAACATCTGGCAGTTCTCAGTTTTAGTACTGATGAATCCTCACCTGGAGAATGTTGACCATTAATTTGCCAGCATGTGAGATGTGTGAAAAGAAGAGAAGCGAAAAGCAAAGGATAAAATGAAAGATATAAGCACCTGAATGCAGAGTTCCAAGGAATAGCAAGAAGAGATAAGAAAGCCTTCCTCAGCGATCAATTCAAAGAAATAGAGGAAAACAACAGAATGGGAAAGACTAGAGATCTCTTCAAGAAAATTAGAGATACCAAGGGAACATTTCATGCAATAATGGGCTCGAAAATGGACAGAAATTGTATGGACCTAAAAGAATCAGAAGATATTAAGAAGAGATGGCAAGAATACATAGAAGAACTGTACAAAAAAGATCTTCATGACCCAGATAATCACGATGGTGTGATCACTCACCTAGAGCCAGACATCCTGGAGCGTGAAGTCAAGTGGGCCTTAGAAAGCATCACTACGAACAAAGCTAGTGGAGGTGATGGAATTCCAGTTGAGCTATTTCAAATCCTGAAAGATGATGCTGTGAAAGTGCTGCACTAAATATGCCAGCAATTTGGAAAACTCAGCAGTGGCCACAGGACTGGACAAGGTCAGTTTTCATTCCAGTCCCAAAGAAAGACAATGCCAAAGATGCTCAAACTACCGCACAATTGCACTTATCCCACACGCTAGTAAAGTAATACTCAAAATTCTCCAAGCCAGGCTTCAGCAATATGTGAACCATGAACATCCTGATGTTCAAGCTGGTTTTAGAAAAGGCTGAGGAACCATAGATCAAATTGCCAACATCCACTGGATCATGGAAAAAGAAGAGAGTTCCAGAAAAACATCTATTTCTGCTTTATTGACTATGCCAAAGCCTTTGACTGTGTGGATCACAATAAACTGTGGAAAATTCTTCAAGAGATGGGAATACCAGACCACCTGACCTGCCTCTTGAGAAATCTATATGCAGGTCAGGAAGCAACAGTTAGAACTGGACATGGAACAGCAGACTGGTTCCAAATAGGAAAAGGAGCATGTCAAGGCTGTATATTGTCACCTTGCTTATTTAACTTCTATGCAGAGTACATCATGAGAAACGCTGGACTGGAAGAAACACAAGCTGGAATCAAGATAGTTATGCAGATGACACCACCCTTATGGCAGAAAGTGAAGAGGAACTAAAAAGTCTCCTAATGAAAGTGAAAGTGAAAGTGGAGAGTGAAAAAGTTGGCTTAAAGCTCAACATTCAGAAAAAGAAGATCATGGCATCTGGTCCCATCACTTCATGGGAAATAGATGGGGAAACAGTGGAAATAGTGTCAGACTTTATCTTTTGGGGCTCCAAAATCACTGCAGATGGTGACTGCAGCCATGAAATTAAAAGACACTTACTCCTTGGAAGGAAAGTTATGACCAACCTAGACAGCATATTAAAAAGCAGAGACATTACTTTGCCAACAAATGTTCGTCTAGTCAAGGCTATGGTTTTTCCAGTGGTCATGTATGGATGTGAGAGTTGGACTATGAAGAAGGCTGAGTGCTGAAGAATTGATGGTTTTGAACTGTGGTGTTGGAGAAGACTCTTGAGAGTCCCTTGGACTGCAAGGAGATCCAACCAGTCCATTCTGAAGGAGATCAGCCCTGGGATTTCTTTGGAAGGAATGATGCTAAAGCTGAAACTCCAATACTTTGGCCACCTCATGCGAAGAGTTGACTCATTGGAAAAGACTCTGATGCTGGGAGGGATTGGGTCAGGAGGAAAAGGGGACGACAGAGGATGAGATGGCTGGATGGCATCACTGACTCGATGGACGTGAGTCTGAGTGAACTCCAGGAGTTGGTGATGAACAGGGAGGCCTGGCATGCTGTGATTCATGGGGTCGCAAAGAGTCGGACACGACTGAGTGACTAAACTGAACTGAACTGAGATGAGTGCAATTGAGCAGTAGTTTGAACATTCTCTGGCATTGCCCATCTTTGTGATTGTAATGAAAATTCACCTTTTCCAGTCCTGTGGCCACTGCTGAGTTTTCCAAATTTGCTGGCATACTGAGTATAGCACTTTCACAGCATCATCTTTTAGGATTTGAAACAGTTAAACTGGAATTCTATTACCTCTACTAGCTTTGTTCATAGTGGTGCTTCCTAAGGTGCTTCTCACTTCTCATTTCAGGACGTCTGGCTCTAGGTGAGTGATCACACCATCATGGTTATCCAGGTCATTAAGATTTTCTTTGCATAGTTTGGTGTTTTCTTGCCACTTTTTCTTAATATCTTCTTCTTCTGTTAAGTACATTCTGTTTGTGTCCTTTATTGTGTCCATTTTTGCATGAAATGTTCCCTTGGTATTTTAATTTTTTTGAAGAGATCTCTAGTCTTGCCCATTCTATTGTTTTCCTCTATTTTTCTTTTTTTCCATTGATCAGTTAAGAAGGCTTTCTTATCTTTCCTTGCTGTTCTTTGAAATTCTGCATTCATATGGGTATACCCTTCCTTTTTTCCTTTGCCTTTGGCTTCTCTTCTTTTCCAGCTAATTGTAAGCCTTCCTCAGGCAACCATTTTGTCTCTTTACATTTCTTCTTCTTGGGGATAGTTTTGATCACAGCCTTCTGTATGATGTTATGAACCTCCATCTATAGTTCTTCAGACACTCTATTTATTGGATCTAATCCCTTGAATCTATTTGTTACTTCTACTGTATAATCATAAGGGATTTGATTAGGTCATATCTGAATGGTCTAGTGGTTTTCTCTACTTTCTTCAATTTAAGTCTGAATTTGGCAATAAGGAGTTCATGATCTGAACCACAGTCAGCTCCCGGTCTTTTTTTTGCTGACTGTATGGACTTCTCTATCTTTGGCTGAAAAAAACATGATTTCAGTGTTGACCATCTGGTGATGTCCATGTGTAGAGTCATCTCTTGTGTTTTGGAAATTGGGTGTTTTCTATGACCAGTGTGTTCTCTTGGCAAAACTGTGTTAGTCTTTGCCGTGCTTTGTTTTGTACTCCAAAACCAAATTTGCCTGTTATTCCAGGTATCTCTTGACTTCCTACTTTTGCATTCCACTCCTCTATGATGAAAAGGACATCTTCTTTTGCTATTAGTCCTAGAAGGTCTTGTAGGTTTTCATAGAACCATTCAACTTTAGCTTCTTTGTCATTAGTGCTTGGGGCATAGACTTGGATTAGTGTGATATTGAATGGTTTGCCTTGGAAACAAACAGAGACCATTCTGTTGTTTTTGAAATTGCACCCAAGTCCTGCACCTCAGACTCTTTTGTTGACTATGAGGGGTATTCCATTTCCTCTAAGGGATTCTTGCCCACAGTAATAGAAGAAATGGTCATCTGAATTAAATTCAGTCATTCTGGTCTATTTTAGCTGAGTCCTAAAACATTGATGTTCACTCTTGCCATCTCCTGTTTGATCACTTTCAATTTACCTTGATTCATGGGCCTAACACTCCAAGATCCTGTGTAATATTGTTCTTTACAGCATCAGACTTTACTTCCATCATCAGTCACATCCACAATGGGCCATTGTTTTATCTTTGGCTCTGTCTTTTCATTCTTTCTGGAGTTATTTCTCCACTCTTCATATTGAGCAATTACCAGCCTTGGGAGTTCGTCTTTCAGTGTCATATCTTTCTGCCTTTTCATACTGTTCATGGGGTTCTCAATGCAAGAATACTGAAGTGGTTTGCCATTCCCTTCTCCAGTAGACCACATTTTGTCAGAAATGTGAATTAAAGCAGCTGCCATTTGGGAAGAAAGATCTTTTGCCTCCAACAGTGGTTCTCAGTTGGCAACAGGGTAGAATCACCTGTGGGGTTTTAGTAATAAAAAGTGTTGACTCCTGCCTCCCCTCCCTGAGACTCTGATTTAACTGAGATGACTACTCAGCACTGGGATTTTATAGAGCTCCTCTGGTGATTCGAATTTGCAGCCAAGTTTACAAAACACTGGCCTTTGTCATATTGAGGATATAAAGGACTGTACCTGGAGAAGGTAACTGAATATACAGGGATCAGGTGATTCTTCAGGAGTAGGAGTGTGCATTTCTGTGTGTGGAGGGTGGGGTGAATGAGGATGAGGCAAAGCTAGAGGCCCCAACCCTCTTGCCTGCTGTGAGGCCTTCCTGGTCCCTCATTCCATGAACTTTCCATGCGCCTCACCTGGACTCGTGGATTGTGCTGCCCCCTGGTGGTGATTTGCAGTATGGTAGAGTTTTTTTTAGCCTCTTGATGAAAGTGAAATTGGAGAGTGAAAAAGTTGGCTTAAAGCTCAACATTCAGAAAAAGAAGATCATGGCATCTGGTCCCATCACTTCATGGGGAATAGATGGGAAAACAGTGGAAACAGTGTCAGACTTTATCTTTTTGGACTCCAAAATCACTGCAGATGGTGACTGCAGCCATGAAATTAAAAGACGCTTACTCCTTGGAAGGAAAGTTATGACCAACCTGGATAGCATATTCAAAAGCAGAGACATTACTTTGCCAAGAAAGGTCCATCTAGTCAAGGCTATGGTTTTTCCAGTGGTCATGTATGGATGTGAGAGTTGGACTGTGAAGAAGGCTGAGTGCTGAAGAATTGATGGTTTTGAACTGTGGTGTTGGAGAAGACTCTTGAGAGTCCCTTGGACTGCAAGGAGATCCAACCAGTCCACTCTGAAGGAGATCAGCCCCGGGATTTCTTTGGAAGGAATGATGCTAAAGCTGAAACTCCAGTACTTTGGCCACCTCATGCGAAGAGTTGACTCATTGGAAAAGACTCTGATGCTGGGAGGGATTGGGGGCAGGAGGAGAAGGGGACGACAGAGGATGAGATGGCTGGATGTCATCACTGACTCGATAGACGTGAGTCTGAGTGAATTCTGGAAGCTGGTGATGGACAGGAAGGCCTGGTGTGCTGAGATTCATGGGGTTGCAAAGAGTTGGACACGACTGAGCGACTGAACTGAACTGAACAGTTGTCCCTGGAGGTTTCATAAAAGCCCCTCCTCAGTTCATCACAAATCTGTGAGCAGGATTCCCTCACATCCCATAGATGTGGTTTGCCAGGAGGGAAATCCTGGGAACCATACACAAGGAGCAGCTTGGCAGTAACTTCAGGAGTTTCTCCTGCACCGGGAAGCTCAGGGAGCTCTAGGTCACTGATCAAGCACGGGTCTGGCATATGCCTGTAACTGGAGCCTTCCTGTGCCTGGGGTTTGAGGAAATTGGTCTTAACAGCCAGTGACAAGTGCCTGTGATATCAAGCATCAGGAAGTGCAGAGGTGTAACTTGACAAACTTCACAGTAAACGGCAACAGTCCTGCTGTATATTCCACCCTCCTGTATAGCAAAGATATGTTTTTACTTAATTACCACGTTTACCTGTGACACAAGCCTAGAGGGTATTAGGATCCCCATCTCACAGACATGGAAACAAGCCTACAGAGCTTAAGGAAATTGCTCAAGGTCATCCGACTCCTAACTGACAGATGCAGCCTCTGAGCCCAGGCAGGTGGGACCCCACAGTCTGTCCCCGCTCCTCCTACATCCTGGCAGGACCCAGAGTTCTCTCCTGTCCAAAGATCTGCCCAGCCCTTCAGCCCGACTCTCCCGGTGGGTCCAGGTGGTCCCTCCAGGTTCCCACAGCCCCTTTGCTCCTATTTCCCCTGACTCCGGTCCTTCCTTCTGCAGGGCAGCCCCGAGAGCCCCACAGTCAGCAGGAGGACACACTTGCCCCGTTCTGGCTGCTTCTCCCTGCAGCGAACTCCCGGGGATGGGGTCAGCCCAGGTTGTGAGGGCTCATGAGAGAAGGAGGAAGGGAGTGAGCTTGTGGTCAGCATCTTCCTGTGACCTGGGACCTCCCTCTCTCTGCCTCTCACTTCCGGCCACTTATGGCAGCTTCCCTCTACGTTCCTCTCTGGCTGCCCCCCCTCCGCCCCGCCCCCCAATTACAAGTGCTCCTGTAGCTCTGCTGTGGATCAGAGTCACCAGGGGAAAGGTCAGAATGCAGAGTCCTAGGATCCATTCCCAAAGATCTGATCCAGGAGGTCACACAGTGGGGCCTGGGAATTTGAATTTTTATCAAGCATCCCAGTGGATTGGGGGATTGGGTTGCAGGAGATCCTGTGAACCCTCTGAGAAACATTTAATAGACCTGCCACTCACATCTGTGCGCCCTGGGTCAAGAGTACAAATGAAGGCCATAGTGTATTTTTAAATATTTAGAAGTTATAAATCAATCAAACAAAACTGTCAAGTACACCTTCCTAACTATTAACACCTGGCAGACTGGGGTTTTGGACACTGAGCTCCAAGCCAGAAGGCAGGACAGCAGAGGGCGGGGCTGACCCAGCCCCCAGCCCCCTTCCCCTGCTCTTCTCACCTCTGGCTTTGACCTTCCCTTTGCCCTGAGGAATCTGCTGCTCAAGCAAGAGCACTCCTATCCTTCAAATTCAAAATCAGGCCACACTCTTCCCACCCATGAACAGCAGTATCTTGACCACCTGTCAGGCTAGGACATGGGCCCCAGGAGGGAGGCTGGCACTGGGGATGGGAACAGGGATTCTGGGGTCCAGGTGCTCAGAGCACGGCCTGGAGGGGGCGAGGCTTCAGGTGGCCACACCCCCTGGTCCTCTCTGGCTGCACCTGGGGAGGATGCATCCGCAGGATGACCGAGCAGGGCCTCGAAACTAGCGCTTCTCAAACTGTACTGTGAGCAGGACTCACCTGGGATCCAGAGATTCTGAGTCAGTAGGTCTAGGATAGATTCCATGTCCTAACTGCCTCCTAGGACAGTCGATGCTGCTGGTCCACAGGCCACACTTAGGACAGCAGAGCTCTAGACAGGGTGGGCAGAATTTTTCTGTAAAGGACCAGGAAGTACATTTCCAGAATTTGTAGATCTTATGGTTTCTGCTCAGGAAAACATCTACTTCTGCTTCATTGACTACACTAAAGCCTTTGACTCTGTAGATCACAACAAACTGGAAAACTTAAAGACCACCTTACCTGTCTCCTGAGAAACCTGTATGCAGGTCAAGAAGCAACAGTTAGAACCAGAAATGGAACATCTGCCTGGGTCAAAATTGGGAAAGGAGTATGACATGTATGTTGTCACCTTGCTTATTTAACCTATGTGAAAAGGAATGTATGTATACGTATAACTGAATCACTGCTGTACAGAAGAAATTAAGACATTGTAAATCAACAATACTTAAATAAATTTTTAAAGAAACAAGAAAAAAAAGTCAAGGGTGTCAGTAGGCTCACTATTAATAATATTCACTCTGGTTATTTGCTTAGCCAGGTGTTTGCCAGATTTTTCCACTTTGAAAATACAATTCTTCCCTAAAGAATTAATCTGAGAAGATGCTTTGAGTCCATGAAAGTGCTGTGTCTCCCCCAACCCATGAACACTCACCGTATATTCAGACAATGATGAATTTTGTCTGAATTATTTATGACAAGGATGGCTGCTATATGGTACTTTTCTGTCCATCCGTCTACATTTGTGAGTTGACCTTCTACTGAAAAAAAAAAAAGGCTTTCCCTTCTTACTATCTATTTTATGTCTTATAGGAATCAGTATAAACTCATGGATTAAAAAAAAAAATTTTAGTGTTGTAAAATGTAGGTTTTAAAAGCCCACAGCCCTCTGTTTATGGTTATTTACTTATGACATTTCTAATGTGATAAAAACTCCATCTCAGAGACTCATTTTTTGTCTAGATAATCGGAAAAATTTAATTTTAAAAATGCTTTTCCTGTAATGTCCTCCAGAATTAAATATGATAAGCTTTTGGATCAAACACTGGTTTGGAATACCCAAAGCTTCCACCTATTAGGATGGATACTTGTGAGCATGTTTGCTGAGTGAAAGAGTGAATTTTAGTCAGGACTGTCCAATATAAATGTCTTATAGAACATTCCTAGTGTATCTAAGTCTTAACCTTGGTTTTTATTAAAAAATCACACAATCCCATTTTGACTCCTAAGGCAAGTCAGATGGGCCTGGAGTATAGATGGAGGTCTCACACAGCTGGAGCATGAAATTCCTTCTAATAATGTTATTTTTTAGATCTAAATTCAAATAAATATATCTTTCTCACAGTTTTCAACACACATTGCTATTTTAGCTTTTGGAAAAAAGAAACACTTTTCTTAGAACATTAGGTTTAAAAAACAAAAGCTCAGTTAATCTACATTCTTTTTGTTTTTAAAGGAAAATTAACAGCTTACACTTAAAACCTTGTGTTTAAAAAAATTCTGAAGGTTTTAAAGTGGCCTGTTGTGCTTCCAGGGACCTTCTTCAACATTAGGACCATGCTGCTGATTCAATAATAGAATTGGTAAAATATATGCACAGTATTGTTTTTAGATTTGAAAAAAAAAAACTTTTAAACTTGAACAGGAATTTAATTATTTCTAACTTTTTAATGCTATTAAAAGCATTGATAATGTATAGTAGGGCCCTTTGAAAGCCTGTGTGCTCTAATTTTAAGATAAATATGATGGGAACAATTAATAAAGAGGATAGGGCTGGAGGGGATAGTACTGGTTGACATATAATCACATATCCAGCATTGTTCAAAAGCAGTCTTTCTCACCTTTGTTGGATTAAATATGAGTTTTACTTAACGTTACATTTTCAACCCATTGCAACCTAATCAATGATCCATTGTGCACGGCTAGTGTGCAGCTCAGCCACGGGCCCCTCCCCTACCGCACAAGTGCAACACTCACACTGGTCCCCGGGGAATTCAGGATCCCACCCATCCTGAGGGTGGATGTCACAGCAATACAGAGGGTTTTGAATTTCTAGACTTCTTGAATTTCCTGTACTTATTTCTAACCGGGTTACAAACAGGTCAGGGACTGACATTAGCACACAGACCACACTGTTTCACTGTCATAATCAATCTTTGCAACAGCCTTCTGAGAATCAAGAAGGCTATCCCCACCTGACTTTTCAAAGACCCTGAAGCACAGTGGGCTTCCCAACCTTAAGATCCCACACTCACCGGGAAGCAGAACTTGAATCCAAGCCCAGTCAGTGCCCAGAGGAGCCAGTATTTGCCCCTGACTCCAGATCTTGTGCTTCTCCCCGTGTGCTTGTGTCATTTTAACTACATGTGGAGGAAGAACAGTTTGGTTTAGGCCATCAGATGAGGACCTCCTCAAGTACACCTTCTACATTCCACAAACCTCCTTCATCCACACCCATCCTGTTCTCCTCTCCTGGTGATAAGAATCTCCAAGGTCAGTGATTCCCCCCTGTGTCTTTGGATGCTCTTAGGTCATCATCCCAACCAAAGCAATGGTTCAACAGCAGGAATTGTATTCATTTTCCAGACAAAGAAGCTGAGATTCAGAGGTTGAGATGCTTACCCAAGCATGTAACTAAGACTACGTGGCTGTAGGCTGTCCAGAACCTATTTTGTCAAGGATGGTGCCATTCTAATGTCCTGGCATCTTGGGTGGTTACTGCTTTCCCACACCCACACTGCTAGTGAGTAGTAGAGAAAGGACAGATCAGTGTGACTGATTCCAAAACCAGGGCTTTCTATTATCCCAGGCTACCTCTTAATATCTCAAAGTTAAAAAGTTGAGAAGGAAGATTTGCTCTCAGTCATCATTTGTTCATTCCACAAACATTTAGTGAGAAACCTCTATGTACAGATACTCAGCTGGAAGACAATTAAAAAGTGAACAGGGCACAGTTTCAAGTGCTCTAAACTAAGTGAGAAAAATTCCACATGTGGACACTTACAGTCAGAGCAGGCTACATGCACAACAGAAAGAACAGGCCCCTTATTTAAAAATAAGGTCTCTCAAGATGGTGACACAGGACACTAACCAAGTATGGTTCAGTTTAACATGAGAGGCGCTCAGGGTAATACACAAATCCGAGTTACCTAGGATGGTGACTGATGTTAATGTGACTTCTTAGAAGAGGCAACAACTGGGCTGACCCTGGACAATGAGGATATCTCCCCTACATGGACCTTCTCTATCTTTTAGACCAGATGGTATTCAGGAGAATCACTGAGTCATCATTTTCACTTAAACATCAGTCATCAAGAGGTTTCCCCACAGTGCACCCTCACCACCTACCTCTGGAGCTTTGATACAAACCAAGGGGGGACACTGAGACGTGCTGTCCTGACCTCCCTTCAGGGACTCGTTGTCCAACAGCTGAAAGTGCTGCCAGTGGGCAACCTTAAACCACCAGCCCCTCTGGGGGCAGCCTGCATGCAATGACCCATCTGGGTGGAGGTATAAAGGACTGGTCATTGGATGTGTCAGGACAACCCTGGGGGGCCATCATCACTCCAGACTCCCATGTGGTCAGCTCAGGTCATCTGGCCAGTGATCCAGCTTGATCCTTCCCTCTGCCTTACCCTGTTTATTCCCTCCTGATTCCACAGTGTTGACCCCAAGGGCACCCCTGATACACATCCCAGAACTAAACTCCATCTGAGTGTGCATCACAGAGAACCAGCCTGCAACACGTATCATAAAACATTCCAGTATTTGGGGAGGATTTTTATTGAAAATTACTGATTACACATGTACCAGTTAACATTTTAACATTAAATGTTAACATTTTAAAAACTCCCAATAAAATACAAAATGGTAGAAACAAGGACCTTTAGTGTGAATGTCATTACCTTTGGTTTAAAATTCATAATCTAATGTTGTCTGACCAAATGAAATTAAGTTATATATTAACAACAAAAGACAACTATATGTTGAACCATATGAAAGTGCCATTTTATAGCTTATAAAAAGACTGAATGTTAGCAGTTCTATATGGTTCAATCTAAAAGAAAAAATCTATAAGCATTTGAAATTTAGAGAGCATTATGCTTATGAATAACCCATGGGTAAAAGATACAGTTAATGAATTAAATTAGGAATTAGAAAATACATAATACTATGGCTATTGACAGAGGTGAGTACCAAAACTTGCAGGTTGCAGCTAAAATGGACCTTAGGGGAAAAGTCAGCTTTATATACTTATTTTAGAAAAATGATGACATTACTAATCTCTTTTCAATTTAAGAATTTAGAGGAAAAACCTCAACATTAAGGAAAACTTGAAGAAAAGAAAGAATGATATGATGATCTAGGGGAAAAAAAGAGCATCAGTCAAGCAAAAATTTGATTCTTTGAAAACAGGAAAAGGTTATGCAAGATTATTCACAAAAAAGAAGGCTAAAAGAAAATTAAAAAGTTAAAAGAACAGAGTTAGAGATGCTGCAGAGATTAAACATACAAGATATTGTGAATAACTTTATGTCAACCAAGCTCAAAACTCACAGGAAACAGATTCCGCCTAGAAAAATGAAACTTATCAAAATGACTCTGCAGAAATAACACACTGAATAGGAAAAACATAATTAACAAAAGTCACCCAGACAGTGTGGCTGCACAACACTGTGAATGCAATTAATGCCACTGGATTGTGTGACTAAAAACGGTTATATGGTAAATTTTATGTTATATATATTTTACCACAATTTGTAATATTAAAAAAAATAAAATTCTCTATCTAGAAGACAGTCTAGCACACGTCTGTCCTTCATTAGCAAATCCCCTACAAGTGCTATTTTGAGAAAGCATATTTTCTCTTCCTTCTCTTTTAGAACATATAATATTGTCCTTCGGTATTTAACCATATATCTATTTTTTTGTTGTTGTTACTTAAACTATAGTATATTATTATGTTTTTCCTATCAGTTTTCTCTGTAGCATTTTAACCACAGGTCTTTTGATAGAAAAATGGATTCTAGTCATGTTAAAGGAAGTGGTGACACAAAACAGCAACTTCACACAGTCTTCAAGTAAACAGAATCCCTGATATAATTGGAAAGTAATATGTAATTCTGGGAACAGTAAAAATACATCTGTGACAACTTTGTCTCAAATATTAGAAAATGAGTTTAGCTCTGGAGTCTCTCAAGACACAAAACCTGGGAGACAGCTTTTATTGGTGGCCTGCACCTCTGATTTGGATAAGAAAGTGAGTAATATAACATTTAAATAAACATCATAAATCCATTTTCAAGAGCTTGAAATCATTGAGTGAAGTTGGAGAACAAACATCTTGTAATGTGTAAATATTTGTTGCTGGCATAAAAAAAGTAGAATATAGTTTATGCAGTGCAAAGCCTATTGGAAAAAAGCCTTTGGAATAGACAAATTAGACAAATAGACAAATAGAATCAAAGTGTTGATGCAAAAATTGTTCAGGCTGAGGGTTGTCCACTGGAAACATTCATAACCACGAGGTCACTGTGAATAATATCTGGCTATCTCCTTTTGAAGTACACCTGAGGGAGAAAAAGACAAAAACAACAGGTTTAAAAGTTTTTAAGTCCTCCTGCTGATGCAACACATTTCTAGGTTTCCTTCTTCATGTGAAGCAATCATATCACTATTGGAGGCACAGTTTTTGAAAAACCAGGGCTGTATTTATTCTACAGAGGAAGCAACCCCATTAAAACCCTCAGTTGGGCTGGATATAATGCTAAATAACCTGTAGATCTCCTAGATTTCTGGTCATTCAGAATCACATATATGCTTCATAACTACAGTAAATTGATAAGCAAAATCATTTTAGTCCCTGAAATAAATTTAAAACAGTGTAACAAAGAGGATAGGAAAACTAGCATCTTAACAGGGTTTGTCATTTTCACACATAAAAGGAGCACAACAGATTTGGATGTTAATGCTGCTGCTGTTAAGTCACTTCAGTCCTGTCCGACTCTGTGCGACCCCATAGATGCCAGCCCACCAGGCTCCTCTGTCCCTGGGATTCTCCAGGCAAGAACACTGGAGTGGGTTGCCATTTTCTTCTCCAATGCATGAAAGTGAAAAGTGAAAGGGAAGTCCCTCAGTTGTGTCTAAGTCTTCGAGACACCATGGACTGCAGCCTACCAGGCTCCTCCGTCCATGGGCTTTTCCAGGAAAGAGTGCTGGAGTGGGGTGCCATTGCCTCCTCCGTTGGACTGGCATATACATATGAAATATCCTGGTGTTTAATTTGTGTGGCAAAGCAGTTATAGGGCCTATAGAAATGTGACCTGTGGATAGTGGGTCACAAGAATGAAAAGAAAATCAAATTCTTTAACAATGACTCAATCAAGAGACTTCTCTAAAATGTAAGATGATACCCAATAATAGGACAGATCTCTACCAGACCTTTGAGCTCTTGAATTCTACCAAATTCTAGCTGAACAGGAAGAGATACTGGTTTTCTCAGTGTATAAGCAGAACACAAAGGAAAGGAAGTGCTGTCAAGTTCCACAATCATCAGTTTTTAGTATCTTTGTCGTATCTCGGTTACTTACAGATGCACATAACAAGATAAAATAATGTCAGGGATTGTGAAGCCTTATCTCTGAATGTGTTTGGACAAAAAAAGGACTTCAAGTGTAACTCTTTATCCTCAAAGAAGAATGTGAAAAGTTTCATTTGAGTCTTTAAAACAGAAAATGTATTATCTATCAGAGGCTGACTCGTGTCACAAACTGGGTTGCTTAGACATATGATTCCATCTCTTTTATAAAACCTGACTGCAAGTGCATTGTGGGTGCTGTAAACAGAGTTATCATGAGAGAGAATGAACTTCACACACAAAACAGAAAAGCACTAGGACACCCACCTTCATAGTAAGTGCACTTTCTTACTCTCTTGTTGCTAACATAACCTGCTCTGCACATGAAATGCTATATATTTAAATGTCACTTAAGGAGAAAAATAAACCCTCCAAGAATGCTTGGGCCCACTGGCTGATATCTGAGGCTATTTCCATTGTAATGGAAGCACTTAAAAATAAAGCCTTTGGTGGGAGTGGGGGGATGGTTAATTGCGTATCATCACCCTCCTCCATTTTATTAAGCTAGACATAGTTGGTGATTATATGCTTATGTACTATTTTGGTGAAACTAAAAACAGTTAAAGGAACCAAAGAAAATTCATTTCATTTTCTTTTTTTCATTTTCTACTCCTTAATATTATTTCCAAAATTATCTGCTTCCTTTCTCCATAACCCTTCTCAATACAATTTTTATAAAGAAAATATTATTTCTGCTGCTGCTAAGTCACGTCAGTCGTGTCCGACTCTGTGCAACCCCATAAATGGCAGCCCACAGGCTCTCCCATCCCTGGGACTCTCCAGGAAAGAACACTGGAATGGGTTGCCATTTCCGTGTCCAATGCATGAAAGTGAAAAGCAAAAGTGAAGTCGCTCAGTCGTGCCCAACTCCTAGCGACCCCATGGACTGCAGCGCACCAGGCTCCTCCGTCCATGGGATTTTCCAGGCAAGAGTACTGGAGTGGGGTGCCATTGCCTTCTCCCATATTATTTCTAGCAACATTTAACTAAAAAGGACTTTGCTTCATGGTCTGAAATACCTGAACTGGATACTGCAAAGGATCTTCAGCAATTGGAGACACCTGATTAGGGTCTCTAAAGTGACCTAGAAGAACTATGGGTATATTTGTTTTATTATTGGGAGGCAAGGTTTCTACCTACAGCCCTTTATAAAATGATCCCACTTTTATACCGTTAAATGCTCTATGTCCTCAAAGCACTTAAGCATCTGCTCTCTCATCTGATCCCTGTGATAAGTGTGAAGAAGCCAGCAGGGCTGTAATCCTGCTATACACACAGGTGAGGACCTGAGGCTCAGAGACCTGGGGGACACAAGACCACGTGGATGCTAAGTGCCTCCTCCATCTATCCAACTGGACCAGGCTCCTAGAGCTGGGATATGAGATTTTTACAACTGCTGGGCTGTATTAGGAGATTTCATGAATAGGGAAAATGACACCTCTGTTACATACTGAGAACAAAGAAACTTCAAAAAATCTCAACCTGATCTGCTTCATCACAGAACAGAATGGATGGCAGGCATTTATTCTTGGAGCTGAACTGTGTCCCCTCTGAAATGCTGTTGCTGAACACAAAAGATGCCATGATTCTTGGCCTCCAGAGGAGAAGAATTCAATTTGGGGCCAGTGATGAAGCCTGATCACTCAGAGCTTTTGTGTAATAAAGTTTTATTAAAGTATAAAAGAGACAGAGAAAGCTTCTGACATAGACATCAGAAGGGGGCAGAAAGAGTGCCCCCTGCTATTTTTTAGGCTGATGTTATACAGCTACTAGTAGTAGTAGTGTTAGTCACTCAGTCGTGTCCGACTCTTTGTGACCACGTGGACTGTGGCCCGCCAGGCTCCTCTGTCCATGGGATTCTCCAGGCAAGAATACTGGAGTGGATGGTCAATCACTTCTCCAGAGGATCTTTCTGACCCAGGGATCTAACCCAGGTCTCCTGCACCGCAGGCAGATTCTTTACCATCTGAGCTACAGGGAAGATCAGTATAGCTACTAGCAGTCTGCTAATTAGAGAAAGGAAATGTCTTAAAACTCAGAGAATGGTATCAGGCCCCTCACAAACAACTTGCATTTTGTGACAACACTGGCACAAGATGAGTTGTCTCTGGCCATAAAATGATTGACATGAATCTTGAAGAAAGGCACGTTTCTAAGCAAATATAGTTTCATTGACATAGCTTAAGAGAACATTTGAATGAGTAAACATTCTGGTTTCTCAAGTCCATTCTGAGTCTTAGGGGGAACTGACTTGAAGACAGAATCTAGGATAAATACGTAGTTCATTAACATAGGTTAAGAAAAACATTTCCATAAGAAAAATGCATTGGTTAGCTCAAGGTTTGAGAAAAGTTCAGGTGGAACCAGGTATCCTATGGCAATACAGAATTTTAAAAGAAATCTCCTTTTTAAATTTGTATCATTTCAGTTCAGTCGCTGAGTCCTATCCTACTCTTTGTGTCCCATGGACTGCAGCATGCCAGGCTTCCCTGTCCATCACCAACTCCTAGAGCTTACTCAAACTCATGCCCATTGAGTTGCTGATGCTATCCAACCATCTCATCCTCTGCCATCCCCTTCTCCAGCCTTCAATCATTCCCAGCATCAGGGCCTTTTCAAATGGGTCAGTTCTTCATATCAGGAGGCCAAAATATTGGAGTTTCACCTTCAGCATCAGTCCTTCCAATGAATATTCAGGACTGATTTCCTTTAGGATGGACTGGTTGGATCTCCTTGCAGTCCAAGGGACTCACAAGAGTCTTCTCCAACACCACAGTTCAAAAGCATCAATTCTTCTGTGCTCAGCTTTCTTTATTGTCCATCTCTCACATCCATACATGACTACTGGAAAAACCATAGCTTTGACTAGATGGACCTTTGTTGTTAAAGCAATGTCTCTGCTTTTTAATATGCTGTCTAGGTTGGTCAAAGCTTTTCTTCCAAGGAGCAAAGAAAGTAAAAGTGAAGTCACTCAGTCGTGTCTGACTCTTTGTGACCTGTGGACTCTAGCCCACCAGGCTCCTTCATTCATGGCAAGAATACTGGACTGGGTTGCCATTTCCTTCTCCACGGGGTCTTCCCAACCCAGGGATCAAACCCAGGTCTCCCACATTGCAGGCAGATGCTTTAACCTCTGAGCCACCAGGGAAGCTCCAAGGAGCAAGCGTCTTTTAATTTCATGGCTGCAGTCAGCATCTGCAGTGATTTTGGAGCCAAAAAAATCAAAGCTTGTCATTGGCTCCATTGTTTCCCCATCTATTTGCCATGAAGTGATGAGACCAGATGCCATGATCTTAGTTTTCTCAATGTTGAGCTTTAAGTCAACTTTTTGGCTCTCCTCTCTCCTCATCAAGAGGCTCTTTAATTCTTCTTCACTTTCTGCCATAAGGGTGGTGTCATCTGCATATCTGAAGTTATTGATATTTCTCCCAACAATCTTGATTTCAGCTTGTACTTCATCCAGTCCAGCATTTCTCATGATGTACTCTGCATATAAGTTAAATAAGCAGGGTGACAATATACAGCCTTGATGTACTCCTTTCCCAATTTGGAACCAGCCTGTTGTTCCATGTCCAGTTTTTACTGTTGCTTCCTGACCTGCATGTAGATTTCTCAGGGAGCTGATCAGGTGGTCTGGTATTCCCATCACTTGAAGGATTTTGCACAGTTTGTTGTGATCCACAGAGTGGATCTATGGCTTTGGCATAGTCTATAAAACACAAGTAGATGTTTTCATGGAACTCTCTTGCTTTTTGATGATTCAGCGGATATTGGCAATTTGATCTCAGGTTCCTCTGCCTTTTCTAAATCCAGCTGCTTAAACATCTGGGAATTTATGGTTCACATCCTGTTGAAACCTGGCTTGGAGAATTTTGAGCATTACTTTGCTAGCATGTGCGATGAGTGCAATTGTGCAATAGTTCAAGCATTCTTTGCTATTGCCTTTCTTTGGGATTGGAATGAAATCTGACCTTTTCCAGTCCTGTGGCCACTGCTGAGTTTTCCAAATTTGCTGGCATATTGAGTGCAGTACTTTCACAGCATCATCTTTCAGGATTTTAACTAGCTCAACTGGAATTTCATCACCTCCACTAGCTTAGTTCTTAGTGATGCTTCCTAAGCCCCACTTGACTTTGCATTCCAGGATACCTGGCTCTAGGTGAGTGATCACACCATCGTGATAGTCTGGGTCATAAATATCTTTTTTGTATAGTTCTTCTGTGTATTCTTGCCACCTCTTCTTGATATCTTCTCCTTCTGTTAGGTCCATACCATTTCTGTCCTTTATTATATCCATCTTTCCATGAAATGTTCCCTTGGTATTTCTAATTTTCTCAAAGAGATCTCTAGTCTTTCCCATTCTATTGTTTTCCTCTATTTCTTTGCATTGATCACTGAGGAAGGATTTCTTATCTCTCCTTGCTCTTCTTTGGAACTCTACATTCAAATGGGTATACCTTTCCTTTTCTCCTTTGCCTTTAGCTTCTCTTCTTTTCTCAGCTATTTGTAAGGCCTTCTCAGACAACCATTTTATCTTTTTGTATTTCTTTTTTGGCAGATATAAATTGTATAGAGAAGGGGAAAACATATAACACTAGTAGTTTGATTCTTCCTGCAGCTTATGAGAGAGATAAAAAATGTCTGACACTTGCAGCCTACTCCCTCCGTTTGGAGACCCCTGGCCTTCCTTCTTCCAATCTTACATGTTGAAGTCCTAAACCCTCTAGTACCACATAATGTGACTGTATTTGGAGACAGTGTCTTTAAAGAGGCAATAAAGTTAAAATGAAATCATACAGGTGGGTCCTAATCTAACAGATTGGAGTTCTCATATAAAGAGACCAGGAAGGTCAAACAAAAGGAAGAGCATGTGAGGACACAGAGGGAAGATGGTGTCTACAAGGCAATGTGCGAGACCTCAGAGGAAAACAACCCTGCTGACACCTTGACCTCAGACTTCCAACCTCCAGGGCTGTGAGGTTGTAAGTTTCTGCTCTTTAAGTCGCCTACTCTTTGGTCTTTGTATGGCAGCCCTAGCACACTACAGCCCCCTTTAGCTTTATGTATCTAAAAGGGACTTTCTTTACTATTTCAAGGATCATCCAAAAGGGTCAGACAGTGTCAGCTCACCTGAGCTGCAAGTTCAAGAAAATGTGATGTGGAAGCACCTTCTCCAAGATATTGGGTTTTCTTTTCAGATGAATGAATTCTGTTCTATTAGAGTGAGAACCTTGTGACTTAGGCTAGTGCTCCCCGTGTTATAGCTCTGAACAATGCACTGATATCTAATGCTTGCACATTCAAAAAACCGATAATCTGACAGTTTATCCTCCTAAGAGGATGCAGAGTATGCAGAAGTAATGTCAAGATGGGATGAGAATTAAGAATTATATTTATTTCTGTAGAGGGACCTGAGCCAGTGGCAGGACTGAAATCCATGAGTGAGGTTCTGCCTCCCTGCGAACTTCGGTGACTGGCCCGACCTTGGCTACCACGTGACAGGAGAAGTGTTCTCAGGCTCGACACAGAACACAATACCTAGGATGGCACTTCGACTCTGCCAGCAATTCCCCCTCTGTGCTCCTTGGACCAGCTCTGTCACCTTGGGTGAGCCCTGTACACACTCTCCTCATCCATCACATGGGATAAAAATGGACCATCATGAGATTATGTGAAATCATACATGTGAGAACTGTATAAAACAAATTATAAAGAACTACACAAGTGTAACTTACCATTAATATTGTTACAGTAGGTGCAGGATTACCAGACCTGGAATCACAAGATTTCTAATTCTATGACCTATGACTGCTTCAGTATGTATGTTACACTTGATTTAAAATATTTACTAAAAGACCAAATTTATAATTCTGTGTCTGCTGCACTAGCTTAACACCAGTTATATACATAGGGCCACCCTCCTTCTAAAGCACCTTAGTTTCCTCATCTGTACAAAGAGAGTGTTGAATCCTATTATCTTATTATCTGGACCAATCTAAAATCCTGTGTTCTATTTCTCATTATTCAATGTCATGATGATATAGTTTTAAAATGAATACTTTGACATACAGGTGGGAACACCACTTTTTGATGTAAAATGCCTAAGGTCAAAAGAGCAAAGGGTTTGGGAGATTCCTGGCTCTCTAGGTCTCAGGATGGATAGTCTGACTGGGAGACACTCTAGTGGATAAAAGCACTCTGTGAATTTCAGCCATTAAAAAAAAAAAAAATACCCTTGTTCAGCTTCTCTAAATTTGCATACAATGTAAGTACTTATGAAAAGTTCAGAACACAGACTTCCTTGCCCCTAAACCTAAGCACAAACTGTAACTCTACCAACTCTTCAGCCAGCTCTGGGACCCAGGAAGTCTCCTACCTGATGAGCAGCAGAAGGTCTTGCTCTGCATTTCCTCATTTCTACAGAGGATTGAGAGAAGACAGTGATGAACTCAGGCCACATTTTAGATAAATCTTTCTTATACAAGTACCTAAGATACTGGGACATGTTTTCTTTAAGACATTTTAAATATTACACAAATACTCTTATTCTGTTTACAAGTGAAAATCTGGGAAAGGCAGAGAAGTATGAAAAATCGAAAATATATCCATAATTTAACATCCAGAGATAAATTTTTGATGGGGAAACCACATCCCACCCTGAGCCACACACGTTAAGGGGTAAGAACACCAGACCTTCCTTCCCTCCCTCTATCTTCTCATCATCAACTCCAATCCCACTCCCACCTGGTTCCAGGAAGAATTACAGATGGCTGCTTGACAATGGCTAAGTCTCTTAAACCAGACCTTGGTTACCACTACACTTCTGTTAGGAAGATACCATGTGACCTGAATGTGACTCACTGAGCCCCTTCCTCACACCACACCCAGTGCTTAGTGCTTCACACGCCTCATCTCTGAGAAAGTGCTCTGTAAACCTTCAGGCACCATTCAGACTACAGTGTGAAGGTATTGTGATTTCTTGATTTGTCCTGATGACAATTTCATCTTCTAGAAAGTAGAGGAAGCATGGGGCGGGGGGTGAAATGGACCTACTAAACAATGAAGAATTAGGGAGAAAGTGATAATATCAGGTAAGAGTTTTCTTTACAGGTTAGGAAACAGAAGAGACCTACACCTTTCTCTAGAAGAGCTTCCTAGAATCAAAATATTCCAAGTTTTTTCCCCTTAAACTCTCAAATTTCCTGGATATTCCTTGACAGAACCTATTCACAAATGTGCTGAGCACCAATCAGAATGAATGTAAAGGGTATGAAAAATGAGAGTGTTCAGTGCTCCATGAGAATCTCAACTCAGAGTCCAAACACGTGGAAAGTCGAATCCAAATCTGTCTCAGGCACAGGTGTGTGCACATAGAAGGGTTCACACATCCCGACCCCACCCCCAGCACTGCTGCAGATTCTCAGCAGACCAGCCTTCCACCTGCCACATGTTGTTAAGACCCAGTCATGAAGCTTCCTCTCTGGAGGCTTCTAACTGAAAAGAGCACAGAGTGCTTGCTCTCAGACCCTTGGTGGAGATCCTGTGAAGAGTGAATCCTGGAGGCAAATTTTAATTACAGCTTCCTGCAGCAGGCTCACCTATTTTGCCCTTTTGGTGAGGACAGCAGCCTCCGCCTCTCCCAGTTGTTGCACCATCTTGTAAAATAGGCTGTTTCTATTTTGCAGCAAATAATATGGCCGATTACTTTCTTTCCATGTCCCTGAATCCAAAACCTGTTAACAGAAGAAAGAAACCCATTAGCACACAATATCCCCCAGTAACATAACTCAGACAATATTTCAAAAAGGGGCAGGTCACGGAGAATTTGGGTGGTAGGACTGATATTTAAATGGTTTGATTACTATGTTTTACTAGGGAGACAAAGGCCCAGCCCGACCTTTCATCATTATATGGTTATAGGAAAGGAAGAAAATAAAAAGTTTAAAATATGATTACTGGAACTGAACAGTCTGTAGCATTTTATATACTGCCCAGCGCATTTGGGGTTGTTATCATTAGTTAATGCTTTTAGCTCTCAGACTCTGACCTTTGAGGGCTATTTATACAGATACACAAAGTTGGGAAATATCTTGATTCAAGAAAATCAGACTGCTTTTATCTAAAAAGTAGGTTGACATCATACAAACCACATGACAGTTTCCTGACAATAAATTATTTGTCCAGTTGATTTGACAATCTGAGCAGTATTTTTTGGGAAAAAAGTAATGCTTCTGGAATTTCTTTAGGGTCCGGGATTATGTCAGCCCCTACTGGAAGAATTAATGCTGAAGCTGAAACTCCATTACTTTGGCCACCTAATGGGAAGAGCTGACTCACTGCAAAAAACCCTGATGCTGGGAAAGATTGAAGGCAGCAGGAGAAGGGGACAACAGCAGATGAGATGGTTGGATGGCATCACCAATTTAATGGACATGAGTTTGAGCAAATTCCAGTAAGTAGTGAAGGACAGGGAAGTCTGGAGTGCTGCAGTCCATAGCGTTGCAAAGAGTCTGAAACTGAGAGACTGAGCGACTGAATAAGAGGGGCAGAATCCCTTGTCCAAGAGGTTAAGATGCTTCTTGACATTGGCTGTAGCTAAAGTTTATTATTATGAGAGTGGAAGGCTGGCAAAAAGAGCTGCTATATAAGCAGCTTTTGTGGAAGTGCTCTGCACAGAAGGAATTTCTAGAAATACAGTTTTCTTTTTGGATAAGACTATAAAAGCAAATAAGAAATTGAGCTCCAAATTGAAGTGATCACAGCCTGCACAGCACATGGGGTAGCCCAACCTGAACTGCCTAGGATCTGAATCTGTTTTCACAAATTACTTTTATTTGCTTCTTTCTCTTTCTTTCTTAGGCTACCTGCCTTTCACCCCTTTTATTGCTCATTAATAAACCTGCTAATTGGAAATTGAAAGGGAGAGGAAGGGGCTCTTAACTTTGCCTCTCTACTTATGAGTGACCTTGGTTAATGGTTATGGAAGAGGAAAAAGTACCTGAAATAATTGACCCAAATAATAGAACTACAAAAACAGTTCTGATGTTACTGCTGCTGCTGCTAAGTCACTTCAGTCATGTCTGACTCTGTGTGACCCCATAGACCGCAGTCCACCAGGCTCCGCCATCCCTGGGATTCTCCAGGCAAGAACATTGGAGTGGGTTGCCATTTCCTTCTCCAATGCATGAAAGTGAAAAGTGAAAGTGAAGTCACTCAGTCATGTCCAACTCTTCGTGACCCCATGGACTGCAGCCTACCAGGCTCCTCCGTCCATGGGATTTTCCAGGCAATAGTACTGAAGTGGGGTGCCATTGCCTTCTCCAGTTCTGATGTTAAGTGGAATTTAATTATTCATTTAGGTCATATTTAGAGTAAATGTATCTAAAGAGAATATGTGGTATGGGCTTACCTGGTGGCTCAGTGGTAAAAGAATCTGCCTGCCAATGCAGGAGTCCCAGGTTTGATCCCTAGTCCAGGAAGACCCCACATACTGTGGAGCAAATCAGTTCATGCACCACAACTACTGATCCCACATGTCACAACTACTGAAGCCTGAGCACCTTCAGCCTGTGCTCCACAACAACAGAAGCCTCTGCAAGGAGATGTCTGCACATTTGTTGCAACTAGAGAAAAGCCCACACAGCAACGAAGACCCAGCACAGCCAAAAATAAATTAATAAAATTATTTTTTTTAAAAAAAGAAGAGAATATGCTGGAACTCTAAACAAGACACAAGTTATTTTTTCTACACATAGGTATTGCAGTTAACTTCATCCTGTTTATTTAATTGGAACCATTTTTTAAGTCTCATAAAGGGCATATTTCTATTAATCTTTTATTTATACTGTGAATCATTGTTAAGAGCAGCTTTCTCAAAAGAGTCCAAGAATAATTTAATGTCTCATCTACATAATTAATTTTCTATATGCCTATTGAGCATGCCAGTTTAGATGCCCTGAATGTGCAATTTTACTTAAGTATAGCATAATAGAACATAACTGCTCCTCCTGAAGTTGAAGAAGAAAAACTGCAGTTTTAAAACACAGGTCTCAAAATATCTATGTTCAATTAATCTATGAAAGATTAGGTAAGAATATATATTGAAGAAAAGACAGTTTCTTTGCTAGGTAGTACTGGGAAAGCTGCATACCTGGAAATGAATGAAATTAGAAAACTCCCTCATACCACACATAAAAATAAACTCAAAATAGTTGAAAGACCTAAGATAAGACTGGGTATTATAAACAGAAAGGAAAACACAGGCAGAAAACTCTTTGACATAAAATACAGCAATATTTTCTTAGATCAGTCTCCCAAAGCAAAGAAATAGAAGCAAAAATAAACTGGATCTAATTAAACTTAAAAGGCAAGACTCACATTAGGGGCTACAAGAGCTAAGATGGGACATAGACTGAAAAATGGCCAGAAACAGAATTTTACCAAGTTAGCCTTTACATTTACTGGCTTGATCAAAGACTCTAGATATTTCAGAATAAATAAACATAAAGCAAATCTAAATTATCTTTGTGTACAGAAAAATAGGTATAGTTTTAGATTTTTAACATCCCTTATAAGAATAACGTTGTATAATTTCCCACTATGTCCCCACCCTTGCTGTAACACAAGTTAAACTATAAACTAAATCACACATTCACATGGGGAAAGGTGATTTTAAGAAGATATGGTACATGTATGTATGCATGTACCAGTGAATTACTTTGCTGTACACTTGAAAAACTAACACAACCTCATAAATCAACTATACTTTAATAAAAAATAAATTTTATAAAAAAAAAAAAGAAAAAAAAAATCACACATTCAAATTGGTGTGATAATAATCCCAGAACCCCAGGATCTCTCCAGGAACCCCAACCTTGAATTACTTATCAAGCTCTAGTCGGTTATGTAAAAAAATATTACGTTGGACAAGTGAGTTACATAAGCCCAATAAGACATGTTTATCAAACCTGTTTATGTGTATATATTCTTGGTAGCTGTCTAGACATAAAAATTAAATGGACCCACTGCAAAATAACTCGATCCATTTCATGGCAAGATGCCATCAGTGAAAAGGAGGAATGCAAGGAGATGTGGGCGAGTGCACTGAGAGGTGGAGGGCAGGAGAGGATGGAGTTAAAGCCTGATAAGAAATTATGACAACAATAGAGATAGATCCCCACTTATTGACAAGTAGAGTTGTAAAGGGAAGGTCTGTGTCATATCTCTGTTTCTGGTCGCCAGGTGATGACACAGGGACAGCTGTCCAAACTTGCATACTGGGTCCAATGAACATGGGTGCCCATGATTTTCTCAGTGACGGGGCAACATGGCAAGTATTAACTCAAAATCCTTTCCTAGATCTTTAAATAATAAATTAGTCTCTCACCAGGAGGGTGATGAAGGCTGGGTTATAGTCGCCTCCACAGTCACTTTCTCAAATCTGCTGCCTTTGCTCATAAGCACTGCCCTCTTAAAATATCTCTTCTTCCCAATTGTGCTTTCTACCTCCATATTAGTTATTTTCCTTTGAAAACTTGAGTGAAATCTTTTGGAGTTTTTGAAGGAGTTTTCTCTTCTGAAATATTCTAATTGCAGCCATGTAGGCTTCTGAAAGAAATGTTCCATGAAGGTGAAAAACAGAATTTAAGTAAAACTCTAGTTAGACATGAGCTGTTTTGTGCTTTCCAGGTGGGGATGTTACAACAGTTTCTGGTTTTGATTTCCCTGGGGAAAATTCTACTGAGAAGAGGTTTGTGTTGAGGAAGAAACAAAAAACAAAATCAAAAGACTGACTATAAACAAAAGAGGTGGAATCTGCGTTTCCTGTCCCTGGTTTTGTTTTTTCATCATTCATTTCCAAAGAACTTTCTAACTGCAGACAGTGAAAATGTTGACCACAGACAATACTGTTAATGCAAGTGCAGATTGTCACATGCTTCTTTGTTCATGGTTCTAGGAAGAATTCAGGTGATATGAAAACTGCAGTGTGCAGGAATTAGAGGCAACAGCTGTGCTATTGGCTGCAGAGAAAGCAGGTCACAAGCACCCAGCTAATCCTAAAATCTGTAGGAAGAACCCTCTAATGTAGAGACAGTAGTGAGTCTTAGGAGAAAAAGGATTTCTAATTTGTCTGTCTTGCTCCACTGGTTTGGAGCAAATGAGGAAGTTTAACTTAGTTGCTGTTATGACTTTTATGCTTAATCATAACTTAGATGCTGTTATGACATCTTCAAGATACTTTAGAAGAATTTCTTTGTAAAATAAAACTCTGAAACATTAATGGCTTGATTTATCGAACCAAAACTGGGTAAATCCCTTCGGAGAGCTTTACCATCTGAACCACCAGGGAAGACCCATCAGAGAGCCAACACATACAAAATGGTATTAATTGGGTCACAGTTGTTTCCCCAAAAGCCTTTTCTCTTGGTTACTTACGCTAAGCAAAACCATATCCATCTAATTATTTCAAGAGTTTTGAATGAAAGTGACAATTTGAAAAATATATAATCTCTAAAGTGAAGTGTTAGTTGCTCAGTCATGTCCAACTCTTTGCAACCCCATGGACTGTAGCCTGCTAGGTTCCTCTGTCCATGGAATTCTCCAGTCAAGAATACTGGAATGAGTAGCCCTTCCCTTCTGTAGGGGATCTTCCTGATTCAGGGGTCAAACCTGGGTCTCCTGCATTGCAGGCAGATTCATAATAGTCTGAGCCACTAGACAAGCCCATATTATGTCAAAGTTTCAGATTAACTATACTCGATCTCTAAGATGAAATTTTAGGCAGCTATTAAAATTGTGCTATAGAAAATTAATGACATGGGGGATTTTAAGAATATATTGTTGCTATAAAAATTCTGCTGATGAGACACTCTGTTTTGCATAAGACTTTAGGCAATGGCACCCCACTCCAGTACTCTTGCCTGGAAAATCCCATGGACAGAGTAGCCTGGTAGGCTACAGTCCATGGGGTCGCTAGGAGTCGGACACAACTGAGAGACTTCACTTTCACTTTTCACTTTCATGCATTGGAGAAGGATATGGCAGCCCACTTCAGTGTTTTTGCCTGGAGAATCCCAGGGACAGGGGAGCCTGGTGGGCTACCATCTCTGGGGTCACACAGAGTCGGACACAACTGAAGCAACTTAGCAGCAGCAGCAGCATTACACTATTAATAGTTCTAATTTTATCCCAATATTATTACAGCACTATACAACTGTTACATTCTGGTGGTGGGTATTTTGTAATCTTCTCTTTAAAAGATTTAAAAAATTTTTCCTATTTCTACCTTGCACATTTATTGCTCTTTTGTAACAAATATATATATTTTTATGAATTAGGCTCTTCATTTTAAAAAACAGAATAAAAGAAAATATACATCTATGTTTGTGCCAAAATATTCATCAGTGCAACAATATGTAATTATTACACCTTAACACTTTCAGTGACAGGACTTTATGGTGACAGCACTGTTGGTTATGCCCTTCCTTCGTCAGCATCTGCCACTTGCCCAGCCCCTCCCCCAGGCTGGCAGCCCGCCCTGTGAAACATCAGGCTTTGCAGCAGACTGACTTGTCTTTATGCCCTTAAAGCTTTCAGAACAATCACTTGCTTTCCAGAAAGTAACTGGTACAAGCATCCCTCAGAGCTATTGTGGGTTCAGTTTCAGAACACCAGAATATACTGAATATTGCAGTAAAGTTAGTCACATGAATTTTCTGGTTTTCCAGGGCATATAGAAGTTATGTTTACACTATACTATACCCAAGCATGTGTGCAATAGCATTATGTCTGAAAAAAAATAAATGTACAGACTTTAACTTAAAAATAAGGCATTGCTAAAAAATATTAACCATCATCAGAGACTTCAGTAAGTCATAGTAGTAATAGCAAAGATCATTGATGTTACAGTTCATCAAAGCAACTGCAATGATAGTGAAAATGTCTGATATATTGTGAGAATTACCAAACGGTGATACAGAGACATGGAATAAGCAGATGCTGATGGAAAAATGGTGCCTATAGACATGCTCGATGCAGGTTTATGACAAGCTCTCAGGTTGTAAAAAAATGCAGTATCTGGGAAGCACAATAAAACAAGGTATGTCTACAGTTCTAAAGCAAGCAATAAAAATAAGATTGCCTCAAAAATTGAAGGTTTGAGAAAGAACATTATTTGTGATATTTTTGCTGCACTGAAAGCCAATTGATAATTAGAAGCTCTAGAATAACATATAAGCTTTACACCTGGGGTGAATGAAGCACAGAGGACAATCCCCAACCCTGAAGCTGGGGGATGCCTGTCTCTTGGTGCCCTGAGGTCTAATCCTGTTATTCCTATAAGAGGAGTCAGCAACAAAAACTAGCTCAGAATGAGAAGTAAACACAGGTCCAAGCTTACATCTCCTGGTGGGACCTCCTTGTGACATTACTGATGATCTCAACCAGGGAACCTTAAACTGAAGGTCTCACAACACAGGAGTGGGAAGAGCAGCTCCACAGTGAAGGGTAAGATCCTTTCCTGGAAACAAGGTCATTCATCACAAAGATGACAGGCTCCAAAGAGAATCCTTGCCTTTCTCTTCTCCCTCCATCTTCTCCATTCACCCAGATGCTCAGTCTCTGCACCCAGAAACCAGCGTCAATCTTTCTCTCTGCTCTCAGATCCCATGTTCAATCCATCACACAGTCCACTTGGCTCCACTTCCTTATCTAGCCCAGGTCCCACCATCTCACCATTTCCACTGCAGGCATCTTAGACTAACCCAACAGTCTACAGAGAGCACATTGTAAGAGAGTGAACATTGAATTTGGAGAACTGAAAGACCATCAGTGTGGTTTTAGCTGTAAAGGAAGGAGGGAGAAGAGAGTGAGACAAAACTAGAAAGTTGGGGAGGGACTGGCTGTACATTGCTTCATAAAAGTCCTTTAAAGATTTGTTCACAGACATTGACCAAGAGAGAAGAAATTGAGATTATAGAAATTTACCAGGAGATATTGAAAAGATATTCCAAGATGCTTATTCCTTGGAAAAAAAGTTATGACAAACCTAGAGAGTGTATTAAAAAGGAGAGACATTGCTTTGCTGACAAAGGCCCATATAGTCAAAGCTATGATTTTTCCAGAAGTCATGTATAGATGTGAGATTTGGACCATAAAGAAGGCTGAGTGCCAGCCAACGAATTGATGCTTTTGAACTGTGGTGCTGGAGAAGACTCTTGGGAGTTCCCTGGACAGCAAGGAGATCAAACAGTCAATCCTAAAGGAAATCAACCCTGTATATTCACTGGAAGGACTGATGGTGAAGCCGAAGCCCCAATACTTTGGCCACCTGATATGAAGAGCCAACTCACTGGAAAAGAACCTGATGATGGGAAAGACTGAGGGCAGGAGTAGAAGGGGATGACAGAGGATGAGATGGTTGGATGGCATCACCGACTCAATGGACATGGGTTTGTGTAAGCTCTGGGAGATAGTGAAGGACAGGGAAGCCTGGCATGCTGCAGTCCATGGGGTCACAAAGAGTCAGACACAACTGAATGACTGAACAAAAAACTGATAAGTAAAGTGTTAAAAAAATGAGCATATTTTGATAATAGCAACAAAGCTGACTGGTTCAGAGGATATAGATGTTCACATCTGCAGATCAGGTGCTAAGTTATAACAGTTTAGGACTGATCAGGCGACATGTCCTCCAATTCTGTGCTTCTTCAGTTTCCCTAACCAACCACACATTCCAAGGTGACAGTATTTCTAAGAATTAGATAATAAAAATAATCTGTTACCATGAATGTCATTAATGCTATAATACCGAAAAACCAAAAATAAATCTTTAGGGTACATTTAGGAACAAAGAATTTAATTGAACATATCCTTAACTGAGCTTGAGATCAAGCCATCTTTCTGCTGCTATGTCTAAAGCCTGACAAAGGGCTTGAAACAGGTACATTTCACAGCATCATTTATTTATTATGGAAAAATGGTGCTTTGGGGGACAGTCTTTGAAATACAACTTTGAGAGGTAAGAACAACAAAGTGACAGGTAGAAACTAGAAATAAAAGGTTAATTTCCCAATTAGCATTCAAGAACACAAAATGAAGGACTGACACAAAACATTTCTAGAAATTAAGAGTCACTGTTGGGCAATATTGAATGTCACTTTCATGAAAGTCTGCAGGTAGAGCCTGCTTGCTACTGTGATGTCTAGTCCGCATGACCAGACACACTGCTTGGAGCCTAGACGACAGGATGCCCCACTCCTGTCGTCTGCCTCCCCAGAGCTCACTCCTGAGCATGTCCAGCTTGGGGTGTGAGACTACAGGCACTGCCTCAATGCTGACAGCCTGGTATCTTCTCAGTGCCCCACTGATGATCCCATCTGACAATGCATGTGAAGTAGGATAGGAGGTGATATTCCAGAAGCTGCCCAAGAAGTCAAAAGAGATGGTACTATTATCCTTAGACATAAGGAACTGTGGGTATTGCTAACCACTCATTAGTGATTATTACCTGTTTTGTATGAACCATCAAAATACCTTAAAGTATCTTGCATTCCCTGAGATTATTTGCTGCCAAAGTTTTTCCTTTGAGGAATGCTTTTCTTGTTTTATAAAGCCACATCATAACATTTATTGAAACTGAGCAAACAACAGAGGGAAAAGACAAGGAAAGAGATAAAATGAAAAAGAGAGAGAAAAGGAATAGTTAGAGGAAGGACATAAAGCTAACGAAGGAAATATTAAATTACTAAGGAAGAAAGAGCCAACTAAACCTGGAAGGAAGATACTAGACAGATAACCAGAGACCAAAGCCTGGAACTTGCCATGTGTGCAGAACAGAGATATTGTGTAAGAGACTTGCTGGTTGTTTAGTTAGTCTCTCATTCCTGATTTGCCTTTCTTTCCAAACTCTCATCTGTGATGCAGAAGCTGGGTCTCTGCAAGTCACTGCATGAGTTCAGACTCTTTTGCCAGGGGGCCTTTGTTAGGTCCTGCAAGTAGGGGGCACTAGAGGGAGACTGAAGGTGGAAACATCTAATGTGCTACCTGATTCTGCTACTAGCATCCCCTCAGCACTGGGACCTGACTCCAGCTCCCACCTATTAGCACCTGGAGAACCAGCCCCATCCTGACCCCTCACAAATATGACCAGCAACCGGGCAGTGACCTCTCCTTGGAGGTCTGAGCATCAATTTTTTAGGGCCTCTCTTCTGAATTCTCAGGTCTGGAGATCTGTCTGAGGATATGGTAGCTGCTTTCTAAAATCATTACCCCAGTGTTTCATTTTTCTAGCCCTCTAATCCATATGTAATACATTTCTTATATGAAATTCTTTCAGTTAAAATACTGTTTTTCTCACTAGGCTTTTTCTTCTCATGGACTCCTGAGAAATCCTACAACTTTAGCCATCAACCTCCTGGCAGTCTAAATTAGAGCCAAATTTTTTGATAAGAGAATCCAAAAATGCTGAAATTACTATGATACAGTGAAAATGATGATGTTCTGCCCCACTAAAATATGAAGCCATAACTTGGGTTTGGAATATTTTAATGGTTGGCGATCATAAAAAAATGACAATTCAAATAGACTTTTAATATGAAAATATAAGATTATTGGATATATTATTTAATAGTGCATTCTAAAAGTATAGTTAAGTACTTGAGTAATTTTCAGGAATGGGAGAAAAAACTAAGAGAAAAATTAATGGACGTTCCTATCAAATTTTACATGGAAGGATACATTGAAAATTGAACATGAATGGAAACAACTAAAATGGAGAGGGTCTTACCCTTATCCATTCACAGTCAATAACGGTGCTCAATCTGTGTGCAACGGTCAGCACAGTGCACTGGGCAAATCTCTCACGAATTTTTTTTTGTATTAACTCATCAGTTCTAGAAACAAAGAAGTTGATTTAGTTCAGTAAAGACAGGAAAAGCAGACTTAAGACTTAAAATTATTCTTTGATATTTTTACAATGTTTTTAAAAATCAATACTTCAACATATAGTCTTTTTCCTTAAAAACTAAGTATAAAAATCTACTTAGAAATTTAATATTTTTTATAAAATTATGGAAAATTAGTCTTCCCTCAAAATTGTTTGAAACTATCAAGAGCTGGATTTAGGAATTCAGCTCTCTTATTGTGCCTCAAAACAACATTAACATCATATAACATGTCTTGGTTTTTTCCTTTGTTTTCTGGAATTAATATTATCAACAGATATCCATGAGGCCAAGAGAGCACTTAGAAACATTTCGAAGATTCACTAAATGTTTTCCATTTACCACATTTACAAGTCAGTTCAAGATTTCCTAGGGCTCAGCTCCATACCTTGGATCCACGTATGATGTGGCTTTGTCAATAATCAATATCTGATTCTTCCTGAGAAGAGCCCTGGTAAGGCACACCAGTTGTTTCTGACCAATACTCAAGTTCAATCCAGATTCTGCTAATTTGGTATTCATTTTAGCAGGAAGACCTTCGATGGATTCTTTAAGTTGTACCTATGGATACAGAAAGAATGACATTTTTCTAAGCAAACTGTTCCTGAAGTAGAGAAGCCTCTTAGACATTAGAACTTTGACATCCTCAGGACTTCTTATGTATCTTGCATGTACAGCCAGGTGAAGGGGAGAGCTCCTTCCAGTGAATGTTCACTGAGGAAGATGGTGGAGTCAACTCAGGACGGAAAGATCTCAGTATCCCCCACTCCCATCACAGGACATCCACCAGAAATCCCACCTAGGGGTTAGTTACGGAAGTCTCTGAAAAAGTGAAGCTATTTCTCCCAATGTGACTTAAACAGAAAAGTTAAAAGGATCTTTATGGTTGAGTCAAGTTTCCCAAAGTACATTTTGCATAGGAGTTGGTACACTAGAGAAAAACTTACAAAAATTTTATAGAAAAACTGGTTTTCTGAAGATATAAGCTTATTGGCCTTTTATTATTTTCTAAAGTTTAATATATGTAAGTTCAAGCAATGGCAAACTGCCCCTTATACATTAGTAATCCTGGAACCCATTCTGATGATGGTTCTTTCCCAAGTTTAATCCTATAAATAGTGGACCAATCAAGTGCGTTTTCTTCAGTATCATAAATGCATTGTAGTGAATGAAAACACATGAAAAATAAAACATAACATCTTATTTCCCAAAGCATATGGATACAGGTTATTGTCATCCAGCAGCTGAGTCGTGCCCAACACTTTGCAACCCCATGGACAGCAGCACACCAGTGTTCCCAGTCCTTCACTATTGCTTGGAGTTTGCTCAAACTCAGGTCCATTAAACTGGTGATGCCATCCACCCATCTTGTCTTCTTTTGTACCCTTCTCCACCTGCCTCCCATCTTTCCCAGCATCAGGGTCTTTTTCAATGAGTTGGCTCTTCACATCAGGTGGCCAAAGTATTGGAGCTTCAGCTTCATCATCAGTCCTTCCAAGGAAAATTCAGGGTTGATTTCCTTTAGGATTGACTGGTTTGATCTCCTTGCTGTCCAAGGGACTCTCAACAATTTTCTCCAGAACCACAGTTCAAAAGCATATGTTCTTCAATACTCAGCCTTCTTTATGGTCCAACCCTCACATTGGTACATGACTACTGGGAAAACCATAGGTTTGACTACATGGACTTTGTTGGTAAAATGATGTCTCTGCTTTTTAATATTCTGTCTAGGTTTCTTGCAACTCCTCTTCCCAGGAGCAAGCATCGTTTAATTTCATGGCTGCAGTCACCATCTGCAGTGATTTTGGAAATAAAATCTGTCATTGTTTCCCCTGTTTCCCCATCTACTGCAATGAAGTGATGAGACAGGATGGCATGATCTTAGTTTCTTGAATGTTGAGTTTTAAGCCAGCTTTTTCACACTCCTCTTTCACTTTTATCAAGAGGCTCTTTAGTTCCTCTTCACTTTCTATGATTAGGGTAGTATCAGATGCATATCTGAGGTTATTGATATTTCTCCCAGAAATCTTGATGCCAGCTTGTGCTTCATCCAGCCTGGCATTTTGCATGATGTACTCTGCATATAAGTCAAATAAGCAAGGTGACAACATATAACCTTGATGTACTCCTTTCCCAATTTGGAACCAGTCCAAATTGTTGCTTTGGAACAACTGTTTCATGTCCGGTTCTAACTGTTGCTTCTTGACCAGCATATAGTTTCACAGGAGGCAGGTAAGGTGGTCTGGTATTCCTATCTCTTTAAGAATTTTCCACAATTTGTTGTGATCCACACAGTGAAAGGCTTTAGTGTAGTCAATGAAGTAGATTGTTTTTTTTTTAAATAGAATTCTGTTGCTTTTTTGATGACCCAATGGATGTTGGCAATTTGATCTCTGGTTCCTCTGGCTTTTCTAAATACAGTTTGTACATTTGGAAGTTCTTGCTTCATGGACTATTGAAGCCTAGCGTGAAGGATCTTGAGTATTGCTTTGCTAGCATGTGAAATGAGTGCAATTGTATGGTAATTTAAACATTCTTTGGCACTCCCCTTCTTTAGGATGGGAATGAAGACTGATTTTTTTTCCAGTCCTGTGGCCACTGCTGAGTCTTCCAAATTTGCTGGCATATTGAGTGCAACACTTTCACAGCATCATTTTTTAGGATTTGAAATAGATCAGCTAGAATTCTGTCACCACTAGCTTTCTTCATCATGATGCTTTCTAAAGCCCACTTGACTTTGTGTTCCAGGATGTCTGTCTTTAAGTGACTGATCACATCATTGTAGCTATTTGGGTCATTAAGACCTTTTTAAAAAACAGTTCTTCCATGTATTCTTGCCACCACTTCTTAATCTCTTCTGCTTCTGTTAGGTCCATACTGTTTCTGTCCTTTTTTGTGCCCATCCTTGCAGGAAATGTTCTCTTGGTATTGCTAATTTTATTGAAGAAATCTCTGGTCTTTCCTTTTCTATTGTTTTCCTCTATTTCTTTGCATTGATCACTTAGAAAGGCTGTCTTATCTCTCTGTGCTATTCTTTGGAACTCTGTATTGAGATGGGTATATCTTTCCTTTTCTCCTTTGCCTTTAGCTTCTCTTCTTTTCTCAGCTATTTGTAACGCCTTCTCAGACAATCATTTTGCCTTGTTGCATTTCTTTTTCTTGGGGATGGTTTTGTTCACCACCTCCTGTAGAGTGTTACAAACCTGTGTCCATAGATTTTCAGGCACTTCTGCCTATCAGAACTAATCCCTTGAATCTACTTGTCACTTCTACTGTATAATTTGTAAGGGATTTGTTTTAGGTCACGTTGGAATTGCTTTGTGGTTTCCCCTACTTGCTTCAATTTATGCCTGAGTTTTGTAACAAGGAGTTCATGATCTGAGCCATAGTCAGCTGCCATCTTGTTTTTGCTGACTGTATAGAGCTTTTCCATCTTTGGCTGCAATGAATATAATCAATCTGATTTCAGTATTGACCATCTGGTGATGTCCATGTATAGAGTTGTCTCTTGTGTTGTGGGAAGAGGGTGTTTGCTATGACCAGAACGTTCTCTTGACAAAACTCTGTTAGCCATTGTCCTGCTTCATTTTGTACTCCAAGGCCAAATTTGCCTGTTATTCCAGGTATCTCTTGACTTCCTACTTTCACATTTCAGTTCCCTATGATTAAGAAGACATCTTTTTTGGTTTTAGTTCTAGAAAGTCTTCTAGCTCTTCATTGAACTGTTCAACTTCAGCTTTTTTAACATTAGTGGTTGAGGCATAGACTTGGATTACTGTGATACTGAATGGTTTCCCTTGGAAATGAACTGAGATCATTCTGTCATTTTTGAGATTGCACCAAAGTACTGCATTTTAGACTTTTGTTGACTATTTTTGTTTTCCAGCCAAACAAAAATAAATTGGAGACTTGAAGCCAGGCAGCCTGGACATAAGTCTTGCCTGGCTGTGCCAACTGGGCAAGTTTCTGAACCTACTCTATCTTATCTTCCTAAACTCTAAGTAAGACTATAATATCATAATAATAAAGGTGTGTACCTCTTAAGACTGTTAAGAATATTAAATGTGTCAGTGCATGTAGAATTTGTAACAGATCAATAGATATTGTCCATTATTAATAATGCTATCAGCTCACCCCTCCTCAAGTTCTGCTTCACTTTTCTCCTTTGCATGTATCAGCACTGAGATTTTGTTACATATGTACATTTTGTTACATATGATTGGCTTGATTTTCAACTTGTCAACTTCTCCAGGAGAATTTCAGCTCCAGAAGGACAGACATTTTATCTTTTGATGATTGTGACAGCCTCAGAATCTGCAGCATTGCCTAACCAGCTCTTAGTAGATATTAGTTGGCTGGATGAAGGTGGGCTTCCCTGGTGGCTCAGTGGTAAAGAATCCACCTGCCAAACAGGAGACTTGGGTTCGATCCTGAGTGAGATCCCCTGGGTAAGGAAATTGCAATCCGCTCCAGTATTCTAACACTGTTTGCTTAGTAAGTGTAATTGTAAAAAGGATATATTCTTATAACAATTAACTGATTCCAAGATATATCACACTTTAAACAAAGGAAAGCACTGAAAAAGTTATAATTTAAGGAAAATAGAACAAATAATAACTATTCAAACTATACATCTCTGTATAGAATACTTCAGATTATTTTTGAACTTGGGAAAATAATAGAATATAGCAAAACTGAAAAATAATAAACTGGACTCATAAGGCACCCTGTCTCCATCATTGCCATGTGCACTCTGTGTAGTAGGTGCTGACGCCCCTCACATGAGGTGAACACAGATGTCAGGTGCTTTCCAAATTTTGTGGAACTTTATTACTTTTCAAAGAGAAAATCTGGTGTGGGCCAGAAGGAGACACTGAAATGCAATCAACAGATGGGGAAGAGCTTTTGCTAGAACAGGGCCAGCAGTAAAGGAATTTCACTGAACACAAGGCCCGGGGAAATGGACATGTGACCTATTGCCACCACAAGGACTGAACCACGTGGTTCCTGATGCATCAGCTGCTGATGCCCAGATTTCTGTATCTCGGTTTCCTGTGTGATGTGACACACTTGTGTCCTAACAGAGACACTATCAATGTCAGACATTTAACCACACGATTTCTTCCCAGTTTTGTCCCAAACAGGACATTTTTGTTATTGTTTAGTTGCTAAGTTATAAAACTTATGGACTGTAGCCCACCAGGTTCCTCTATCCATGGGATTTCCCAGGCAGTAATATTGGAGCAGGTTACCATTTCCTCTTCTAGGTAATTCTCCCAACTCAGGGATCAATCCCACTTCTCCCCCATTACAGGCAGACTCTTTATCACTGAGAAACTGGGGAAGCCCCCATACTCTACCCTTAATTCCAAGTCCCAGTATCTAAGGTGTTTTGTTTTTGCTTTTTAACAGAAGCAACACATCAATGATTCATTCCCAGAGTTTTATCTACTATGATGTTTTAACCTCTGGGTGATAAAGTGCTTCATCTTCAAGTACTTCTCATGTTATATTTTTAGAGCTGCCTTTGCTTTTTAGCACCCCAATAGCACTAATTTCTGATGAACTTTTATCAGTTTACAGTAAGTTGGCAAGTTTTCAGTACATGAAAAATGTATTTTCAGCATATTTAGAAAAATAAACAAAATGAGACAGGCAGCATCCATTGGACTGTCTTCCTTCTGAATGTCCATCTCTGCTAAGGAAGAAGGAGGAAAGAGAACTAGAGGACCTTAAAAAAATTTTAAGTCATATTTTCCTTTTAATTGAAGTTTATAAAGAGGAAAACATAGTGGTTCTCTCCTACTCATTCTCAGGTTAACTCTGTGAGTTTGGGTTCACATATCCAGTTAGGCATCATACACAAATTAATTTTTGGTTCACTTGAAAACTGACTTCATTGATTTAGTGATACCTCTTGATGAGGGTGAAGAAGGCGAGTGAAAAAGTTGGCTTAAAATCCAACATTAATAAAACTAAGATCATGGCATTCAGTCCCATCATCTCATGGCAAATAGAAGGGGAAAAGATAAAAGCAGTGACAGATTTCCTTTTATTGGACTCTAAATTCAGTGCAGATGGTAACTGTAGCCTTGAAATTAGAAGATGAATTCTTCTTGGCCGGAAAGCTATGACAAAACTAGACAGTGTATTAAAAAGCAAAGATATCACTTTGCTGACAAAGGTCCGTATAATCAAACCTATGGTCTTTCCAATAGTCATGTACAGATGTGAGAGCTGGACAATAACAGAGCACTGAAGAATCAATTAGATTATGGACTGTTCCATCTCTGGGTTGGGGAGATCCCCTGGAGAATGGGATGGCTACCCACTCCAGTATTCAGGCCTGGAGAATTTCATGGACTGTATATCCTTCGGTGCAATCTAGAGTAATTGGATGCAATCTCAAAAACGACAGAATGATCTCTGTTCGTTTCCAAGGCAAACCATTCAATATCGCAGTAATCCATGTCTATGCCCCAACCAGTAACGCTGAAGAAGCTGAAGTTAAATGGTTCTATGAAGACCTACAAGGCCTTTTAGAACTAGCACCAAAAAAAGATGTCCTTTTCATTATAGGGGACTGGAATGCAAAAGTAGGAAGTCAAGAAATACATGAGGTAACAGGCAAATTTGGCCTTGGAATACAGAATGAAGCAGGAGAAAGACTAATAGAGTTTTGCCAAGAGAAAACATTGGTCATAGCAAACACCCTCTTCCAACAACACAAGAGAAGACTCTATACATGGATATCACCAGATGGTCAACACTGAAATCAGATTGATTATACTCTTTGCAGTCAAAGAGGGAGAAGCTCTATACAGTCAGAAAAAAAAAACAAGATCAGGAGCTGACTGTGGCTCAGATCATGCACTACTTAATGGCAAATTCAGAATTAAATTGAAGAAAGTGTGGAAAATCACTAGACCATTCAAGTATGACCTAAATCAAATTCCTTATGAGTATACAGTGGAAGTGAGAAATAGATTTAAGGGACTAGATCTGATAGAGTACCTGATGAAGTATGGATGGAGGTTCGTGACATTGTACAGGAAACAGGGATCAAGACCATCCCCATGGAAAAGAAATAAAAAAAAGAAAAATGGCTATCTGGGGAGGCCTTACAAATAGCTGTGAAAAGAAGAGAAGTGAAAAACAAAGGGGAAAAGTAAAGATATACGCATCTGAATGTAGAGTTTCAAAGAATAACAAGGAGAGATAAGAAAGCCTTCCTCAGCAATCAATGCAAAGAAATAGAGGAAAACAAGAGAATGGGAAAGACTAGAGATCTCTTCAAGAAAATTAGAGATACCAAGGGAACATTTCATGCAAAGATGGGCTTGATAAAGGACAGAAATGGTATGGACCTACAGAAGCAGCAGATATTAAGAAGAGGTGGCAAAAATACACAGAAGAACTGAACAAAGAAGATCTTCATGACCCAGATAATCACAATGGTGTGATCACTCACCTAGAGCCAGACATCCTGGAATGTGAAGTCAAAAGGGCCTTAGAAAGCATCACTATGAACAAAGCTAGTGGAGGTGATGGAATTCCAGTTGAGCTATTTCAAATCCTGAAAGATGAAACTGTGAAAGTGCTGCATTCAATATGCCAGCAAATTTGGAAAACTCAGCAGTGGCCACAGGACTGGAAAAGATCAGTTTTCACTCCAATCCCAAAGAAAGGCAATGCCAAAGAATGGTCAAACTACCACACAATCGCACTCATCTCACATGCTAGTAAAGGAATGCTCAAAAGTCTCCAAGCCAGGCTTCAGCAGTACGTGAACTGCGAACTTCCAGATGTTCAAGCTGGTTTTAGAAAAGGCAGAGGAACCAGAGATCAAATTCTGAACATCTGCTGGATCATGGAAAAAGCAAGAGAATTTCAGAAAAACATCTATTTCTGTTTATTGACTATGCCAAAGCCTTTGACTGTGTGGATCACAATAATAAACTGTGGAAAATTCTGAAAGAGATGGGAATACCAGACCACTTGACCTGCCTCTTGAGAAACCTATATGCAGGTCAGGAAGCAACAGTTAGAACTGGACATGGAACAACAGACTGATTCCATATAGGGAAAGGAGTACATCAAGAATGTACATTGTCAGCCTGCTTAATTAACTTATATGCAGAGTACATCATGAGAAACGCTGGACTGGAAGAAACACAAGCTAGAATCAAGATTGCTGTGAGAAATATCAATAACCTCAGATATGCAGATGACACCACCCTTATGGCAGAAAGTGAAGAGGAACTACAAAGCCTCTTGATGAAGGTGAAAGAGGAGAGTGAAAAAGTTGGCTTAAAGCTCAACATTCAGAAAATGAAGATCATGGCATCTCGTGCCATCACTTCATGGGAAATAGATGGGTAAACAGTGGATACAGTGTCAGACTTTATTTTTCTGGGCTCCAAAATCACTGCAGATGGTGACTGCAGCCATGAAATTAAAAGACGCTTACTCCTTGGAAGGAAAGTTATGACCAACCTAGATAGCATATTCAAAAACAGAGACATTACTTTTCTAACAAAAGTCCTTCTAGTCAAGGCTATGGTTTTTCCAGTGGTCATGTACTGATGTGAGATTTGGACTGCAAAGAAAGCTGAACACTGAAGAATTGATGTGTTTGAACTGTGGTGTTGGAGACTTTTGAGAGTCCCTTGGACAGCAAGGAGATCAAACCAGTCCATTCCAAAGAATATCAGTCCTGGGTTTTCTATGGAAGGAATGATGCTAAAGCTGAAACTCCAGTACTTTGGCTACCTCATGCGAACAGTCTCATTGGAAAAGACTCTGATGCTGGGAGGGATTGGGGGCAGGAGGAGAAGGGGACGACAGAGGATGTGATGCCTGGACGGCATCACTGACTCTATGGACATGAATTTGGGTGAACTCAGGGAGTTGGTGATGGACAGGGAGGCCTGGCGTCTGCAATTCAGTGCTGCAATTCATGGGGTTGCAAGGAGTCGGACACGACTGAACGACTGAAGTGAACTGAGCTGAAGAATCGATGCTTTTCAACTGTGGTACTGGAGAACACTATTCAGAGTCCCTTGGAAAACAAGGAGATCAAACTAGTCAATCTTAAAGGAAATCAACCCTGAATATTCTCTGGAAAGACTGATGCTGAAGCTGAAATTCCAATATTTTGGCCACCTGATGCAAACAGTTGTCTCTTTGGAAAAGACTCTGGTGCTGCGAAACATTGAAGGCAGAAGGAGAAGAGGGATCAGACGATCAGATGCCTGGATGGCATCATCGACTCAATGGACATGAACTTGGGCAACCTCCAGGAGATGGTGAGGGACAAGGAAACCTGGCGTGCTGTAGTCCATGGGGTCACAAAGAGTCAGAGGTGACTTAGCAACTGAACAACAATAACTTAGAGTGATAAATCATCCCTTTATCCAGATCCTCGAGGAATGATTTCTTTCTCACATTTGTATGTTTTTCAATGAATGATTTGGTAAGTTTTCTTTTAAAATAGTCATAAGGAATCAATTCCTAGAGAAGCATAATAATGGGATGATTTCTTTAAGTGATATCACCAAAATTAACAGGGTTAATTCCAGAAGCAATACATGGAAATCACACACTTCACTTCGTGAAATAAACTCACATTTCTTTCTTTTATAGAAAGTTCCAAATGTAGTTTAAATAGATGTAGATCTTAGTATTATCTACTACTTCAGCATTTTTATAATTAGATTGCCTCTCTGTCCATGGAACAATGTGTTCTAAAATTCTAGAATAATGCTACCTGTGAATCTGTGAAAAAAGGTCTCAATCTGGGAAACAAATAGAAAAATAATTTACCAGTACTTTCTGTTTTTTTCTTTTTTAAAATGTGTCCCAATTTCACCATTAAATTTGTCCTATGAATTCAAGAATAATGGATCATCCTATCATTCTTTGCTTTTAATGGTTAAATGCTCTACACACCTCTTCTCTTGTAGAATTTTACTGCAAAAGTGTCGTTAGCCGTGTTAGGCATTACTGACAAAATGGAGGCATGGCTCAAATCCCCTCTCCTTGTCCTGCAGGCACGGACCCGGGATGAATGAGTTAGGCCTTGTGATTCTGACTTGTTTTTTTCCTCTCCTTGGCTGAGTTGACTGAAAAGGAATATTAAGCTTCTTATTGTTCTTGAGAGGACCATGAGAAGGCACAAAGCCTTCTGCAACTGTTTTCAGAGAATAATTCATAAAGTTAATCACTGACATTTGTTCAAAGACTTTTACAAAAGAGTATTCCAGGATGAGCACATAGGCCACAGCTTGAGGCCATGGGAGCGATTGCTATCTGAAGCCTATTTGTGAGGAAAATGTTTATGGCAAAGGAGTTTACTGAATTTAGGGCTTAGGAATAATTAAAATAGCTAGAAGTTAAAGATTTAAGAAATATTGTAATGTTAGCATATTTTATTATAGCTTATAGAGGTTAGGAATTTTAGCGATACTAATAGAAGTCTTTTTAAGAGATAGTGAGCTCAGGATGTTAGGGGCAAACAGGATTTAGAAAGATAAGAAATGAACTGAGGAATGTAGCATGAGTTACAATGTAATCACAAGTTAACTATAGGACACATGAAGTAGATAATAGATAGTAAAGCTGAATCTGAGAGAATCCCTGAAGCAGGAACTGTGTTTGAAGGGCAACAATGATTTATGGAGATAACAAATCTGGGTGAGGGGAAATAGAAAGTCAAATCTCCAACCTAATGCTTTTGTAAAAGTATTAAAGAGAATCATAAGCTTGAAATAAATACACAGTCCAAGAAAATTGAGAGGCTGCATCATTTCTCACTGACACCGTTCACCCCTTCAGGTTGAATCCCTGGCTGCTGGAGCTGGACTCCGGCATAAAAGACTCACAAACTTAAATGAAATCAGAGGTGCACTGTTTTTCAGGCAGGAGAAGGTGAAGCAATCGACCCAATTTAAGAAAACAAAATCCACATGCTGCTGAAAAGCAGGGTGGGTGTATAAAGACTCAGTGGTGACATCCTTCAGAAACCAGAATTACTGGCTAGAAATGGTCATACTTCCAAATCTGCCTGCTTACAGTCAAGGCTCATCTGCATATTACAGATTTCAGAGCTTCCCTGGAAGGGTGACACTAAATGACAAATACACCAATTCAAACCAACATGAACAATAAATCTCTCAGATTTGTGTTACAACAACAACAAAGATTAAAACATATATATGCCACACTTCTCTGAAATGAAAAGATCAATCAAACACTCAGTAGTTATTTAGGTAGAGTGTTTTCCCTGTGTTGTCCTCTAAGAGTGTTACAGTATCTGGTCTTCCATTTAGATTTTCAATCTACTTTGAGTTTAGTTTTGTATATGGTATCAGGGAGTGTTCTAATTTTATTCTTTTACACATAGCTGTCCAGTTTTCCCACACCACTTACTGAAGAGACTGCCTTTTCTCCATTGTATATTCTTGCTTCCTTTGTCATAGGTTAGATGACCACAGGTATGTGAGTTCATCTCTGAGCTTTCCATCCTGTTCCATTGATCTGTATTTCTGTTTTTGTGCCAGTGCCATACCATCTTGATTACTCTAGCTCTGTATTAAACTAGTGAAAAAGTTCATTTAAGTTTTCCATAAAATCTTATGTAACAAACATTTTGGTCAACTCAATAATATATTCTGAAGTCAGGGAACCTAATTTCTCCAGCTTCATTTTTATTTCTTAAGGCTGCTTTGGCTACTTGGGATCTTTTGTGTTTCCATTAAAACTGTAAAATTTTTGGCTCTAATTCCATGAAAAATGCCACTGGTAGTTTGACAGGGATTGTATTGAGTCTGCAGATTCTTTGGGTGTATAGTCATTTTCACAATATTGTTTCTTCCAATCCAAGAACATGGTATATCCCTCCATCTGTTTTGTGTCATCTTTGATTTCTTTTGTCAGTATCTTGTAGTTTTATGAGCACAGGTCTTTTGTCTCCTTAGGTAGGTTTATTCCTAGGTATTTTATTATTTTTGTTGCAATGGTAAATGAGATTGTTTTCTTAATTCCTCTTTCTGATCTTTCATCGTTAATGTATAGAAATGCTCATTCTTACTTTTTAAAAGCAAAAGACTACGTATGGAAAAACCACTGCAATATTGTAAAGTAATTAGCTCCAATTAAAATAAATAAATTACAGAAAAGAAGTCTACGGTTTCTGCCATCAGTAGAACTGATTTGTAAAAGGAGTGCAAAATCACAAACTAGTCTGTATTAAAATACAAACTGACAGCAACTTAATAGTCATATTTTCTTTTCATGCAAGGGTGAAGAAATTCAAAGAAATGGAACAAGGGAAAACATGACACAAATAACAGAAAATTCTCTAGAAATGAACCTACCCATATAAAAGCTGAGCAGATGTTCCAGGGTTCTGTTATCTGCATTTATGCTACAGCATTAAAATGACATAATTGCCAATAAATAATCATCATTAATTCTGACTATATAATTTACCTTTATAAACACTTTCCTATGAAACTTCTATATTTTATTAGTATGATCTTATTTATATCTTTTAGTTAATAAGGAAAAAATACTATTGTCTCCACTTAGGAGATGTTTCCTAAGACCAGAGGAATAAAACGAATATTGGAATGTAATGGAGTAATTAATTCAGTAGGTCACTAGTAGAATTTGATCCCACAGTTTCAACATCTAATTGAGTACTCTGCTAAGGACAAGATAATGTGTCTATTTGTTCAGGGTTCTAGGAAAACAGCTAAAATGAAAACATGTCATATTATATTGTTGATTTTCACCATCATCAATACACACATTTTTAAGCATACCCATGTCATCAGTGTTTTCCTATTACTGAAGTCAGTTAAACTGACATGCTCCCCTTAATTATCTGCAATGCTCTAAATATAAACACACATATACAGATGCTAACAAGTTAATTACCTCTTCTAAGGCATTCCACAATTCATTATCCGTATGCTCATTAAAGGGATCCAGATTTTCCCTCATTGTTCCAGTGAATAAAACAGGTTCCTAAATATGCCAAAACAATGAGTGTTATTACCTTAATCTCTTTTTATTTTATTCTAATGTGTACAGACTGTCAAAATTAAAATACAAAAAAACATCTAAATTAATTATTAATAATAAAGTTGCAAATGTATGTTTACAAAACAGTATCTCTAAAATAATTTTCCATTGTACAAAGTGTGCTACAAAATATCTTCTGAACTACTGAACACTAACAGAAGAAAGTGATAAAGAAGTTTTTTTCATCTTAAGGAAAAAACTGAAGACAAAGGAAGACTTTATTTAAAAAAAAAAAAATACCACCCTGGTAATAAATATCTGTTTAAACACTCACACAAACTGAGGAAATAATTACATGAGAAACTTAACATCAAGATGTTAATTGTCAATCCTGGTGTGACTGGGAAATACCAACAGCATGATTAGTAGAGGTTTGTGCCTCAAAGCAAACCATTAAATATTTACACATTAGCACTGAAGAATAAACTAGGCTATTTTCTCCATTGGTCAGACTGTCTTCTAGGATCTGGAATCTCTCCACATGTGTGAAATGAACATCCCCACATGTGCAAGGGGAACGTCAGCTCCTGGGGTCTGCAGCACCTCTGTCCATGGAGAGATCATCTCTGATTTTGGTATCAGCTGGCCCCCACGTTCTCTCACATGTGTGTTAGGGTGACCTGCCTCATAGAACTTCATTATTAACTGCAAGGCCAAGAGGACCTGAAACCCACTGTGACCTGTGTCATGATACTTTAATTTAAATTAGTTCTTCCTAGTCCTCTGCTTCAGGAGGAGCCACAAGTAAATTAATCTGGGAATATATGTCTCTTCTTGGCCTCAAGAGAGAATCCTGTACATAAGCTAATGTAGGCCATATACATTTTCTTCTGGAAGGCTCAGTAAGCCAGGTCATAAGAATATGGGCAGAAGAGAAGAGCCCAATTGGCTCCTTTCAGTGAAGGGGGCAGGACAAGTGGAGGCACATGTGTGGGAACAAGAGGAGACATGACTCCTCCACAAGTGCCCAGAACTGCTTGGAATCCCCACGTTCAAATCCTGGCTGGCATTGGGGCTGGACTTTCCTCCTCACTTCACAAAAACCTGAGAGGAAAGATGAAGAAGACAGACATTTCTTTTCCCTAATCATGAGGAAGAATGATACTCAGGAAGCCTTCCAATCCTTCCTTCAGTATGGTCTCAGTTTTAAGTCTAGTGAGAGAGAAATGAATACAGAAAACTCAAGGTGTGCCACCAAAAAAAGACATACTCCTGAGCAAAATCCACAATTAAAAAGACATTATAAAGGGAGATTTAATTGCACAAAGTTGATTAAGTGGCCAATATGCTTCCAAAGCACTGAAAATCACTACTCATACAATATTTCAGAATGAGTACTTGTCGGGAGCCACATTAGGCATTGCTAACAAAATGGAGGCACGGCCCCAACCCCCTCTCCTCATACTGCAGGCACGGTCCTGGGATGAAGGAGTTAGGTCCTGTCATTTTGACTTATTTTTTCCTTTCTTCAGTTGAATTGGCTGCAAAGAATGTTAAGGTGGTTATTGTTCTTGAGAGGAGCATGAGAAGGCACAAAGCCTTCTGCAGTTGTGCCCAGAGAATAATCCATAAAGTTAACCACTGACATTTGTTCAAGGATCTTTACAAAGAGCATTCCAGGATGAGCATGTAGGCCGCAGCTTGAGGCCATGGGAAGGATTATTATCTGAGACCTGTTTGTGAGGGAAATGTTTATGGCAAAGGAAGTTTGCTGAGTTTAGGGTTTAGGAATAATTAAGAATAGTTAGAAGCTAAAAGTTTAAGGAATGTTGTAGTGTTAGCATATTTTACTATAGCTTGTAGGGATTAGGAATTTTAGAATTAATAGCTATAAGCCTTTTTAGGAGATAGTGAGTTTAGGAAATTAGGGGCAAGCAGGATTTAGAAAGATAAGAAATAAACTGAGGAATGTGGTATGCAGCCCAGACATAAGCATGAGTTACAATGTAATCACAAGTAATCACATTCTGAGAGAATCACTGAGGCAGGAACTCTGTTTGAAGGGCAACAATGAGACAATTAATTTGGATGAGGGGGAACTGAAAATGTCAAACCTCTGACCTAATGTTTTGTCAAAGTATAAAAGAGAACCTGGAGCTTGAAATAAACATGTTCCTTTTCAGGGGAATAACCATAATTCTACTTCAGATTTTTATAAAAACTTGTTACTCTTTGTAATTATCAACCTTAAGATTCCCACATGCAGGTGATTTCTCATCCTTCACCTGTCTCCATGAGTTTTACACAAGCGACATAGCCAGGCGAGGGGAGGCTGGTCCCCAATATTCCTCCTCCTTCCCTTCTCCATCTTCCCTTCATTTTCCAGTTTCTTTCAAGTAAGCAGGCTACTCCCTGCATATAATCTCAATCTCAATTGAACTACTTCAGATCCTGAGCACAAAGAACACGCATACTTCAGCTACCTATTGTGGTTCTGGAAATTTGTTAAGAAGAACTTTCATTTTAGATTATTCCTAAAATTTTGAACAGAAGTTGAGGAGTATCTTCTTAAAAACACAGAATTCATCTTTGAAAGTTCACCCCAGGACTGATGGTCTATGTCCCCACTCCCCTGTCTCTGCTCCTACCCAGGTCCTTGTTACCATCACAATTCCCCAGTTCTGACCTGTTCATGCAGGGTAAGCAGTGACGGGGAAGAGCCTGGGAGGAAGAGAGAACACCATGGAAGCTCCCTGCTTTCTGGATCACAAGGACCTGGGATCCAGGGAAGATGGTGTGGGCCTGGCTCAGCTAAGAGGGGCAACTCAAAGAAAGAGCCCTGGGCTCCCCCTCTGCAGAATCTGCTCTCAGCTTCCTAAGTTTCCTATATTGGGGTGCTGAGACACAAGCATCACTGCTTCCTACTCATTTGTGGGGAAGACAAATGTAAGTTTTTGCACTTAGACAAGTAAATTCAGGCAACCAAACTAACAGATTTTCTCCACCTCTGCAGCTAGCAAGACGCTGTAAAGACAAAGGGCTCTTGGTTGGGGAGGGATAACATTTTGAGTATCTTCTCCTGACACATATCAGCCCATAACATACAAGTGCATAAACCCATTTCTAAATTGATATTGTCCAAATGAGGGACAGAGCAATAGGAATAGTATCTTCTGGCTTTGTTCTATACTTATTCATTCTTTCTATGGTTTGGGGAGTCCTTTCAAGTGGGATGGTAGGGAAAATGGCAAAAATATCTGATGAGTACAACACAGTTGAAGAATTGATGCTTTTAATTGTGGTGTTGGAGAAGATTCTTGAGAGGCCCTTGGACTGCAAGGAGATCAAACCAGTCACTCCTAAAGGAAATCAACCTTGAATATTCACTGGAAGGACTGATACTGAAGCTGAAGCTTCAATACTTTGGCCATCTGATGTGAAGAGCTGACTCACTGGAAAAGACCCTGATGCTGGGAAAGACTGAAGACAGGAGGAGAGGGGGATGCCATTGGTTGGATGGCATCACCGACTCGATGGACATGAGTTCGAGTAAGCTCCATGAGTTGGTGATGGACAGGGAATCCTGGTGTGCTGCAGTCCATGGGGTCACAAAGAGTCGGACATGACTGAGAAGTGGACAAGGTGGAGACTGGAGAGCGTAGGTCTCTGTTATATGACTAGTACTTTGGATTTTACTCTGCTGCAATGGGAGTCTTTGGAGATAAAACTGAAACTCTTCGCTATACAACTGAAACACTGTGAATCAACTATACTTCAATTAAAAAAAATAGACACACATAAAATTTGAATCCTGGTTCTGCCCCTTACTTGAAAAATAGGATAAGCTCCCAGTAACTCAGTTTTTAAATCTGTCAGATAAAGATAACAACAAATTGTGAGGATTAAGCAGGAAATTGTGGGATAAGAAACTAAAATGTTTTAAAAATTCCATAAACTTTAGGAATTATTATTAATATTCTTGTAACTTGTCAGGGACTGTAACAAGCACTAGAGGAACAGAAATGAGAGATATAGGCCCTGTCCTCAAAGAGAGAAAGAAAATAGTCAAGAGTGTGGAGAGGGCTGAGAAAAAGGCTGGAGGTTTTGGTGGGGGATTGGAAAGTAAGATCATGTACAAGGTGATAGTCAGGAAATAAGCTGGTGGGAGGAAAGCCAGAAATCAAAATACAAAAAAATTTTAGTCTGAGTTCTTGCTCTTGGTGGAAAATGTTAGATATATTTCTCTGTTATGCTTTTCGCCAAAATTCCTATTGTGTTTTTTTGTTTGTTTGTTTTTGTTTCTTTGCCCTACTATTAATATTTATGTAACAATTCAGTTTTTATTATTAAGCAATAAATATAAAGAAAATCACCAAAGACCATGAACACATAAACAGAAATTAAAGAGAAAAGTCATTTCAGAAGGTGTTACTGTTTTTACTTAAGTAGAAACAATACCCAAAAGGCCAGTGCCCTGATTCTTAAGAATAATAACAGTTCCTGATGAATGAACATTCCTAAGAATGAGACATGGGCACAAACATTATCTCACTAAGTTACATCTTCACAAATCTGTGGGTCCATGATTTCCAGAATGGGTTTAAGGATGAGGATGTTGACGCTTGGCAGCCAAGTTACATCATCAAGGCCTCACAGTCGACGAGGCAGAGCAGGAATAAACTGTGGGTCACACTGACACTGGGTCTACACTACCATTCTATCCCCGTGTGCCTCCTGAATGGCTTACTGGGAATCTTTACACTGAAATTTCTCTCCAGATTCTTTTTCTTTAATCAACCAACACTGCACCTTGGAGACAAAGGCATAAAAAGTGGAATCTACATGGATACAAAGCTTAGCACTATTCTGTAAACACACTCTCTGGAGTATGTACCTAGAACATTCTCCAAGGAAGGATGGAACCCAACAGAACAGAACCAAAACATGCTGAGGTCAAGGCATGTTTAGTCCTTGCTCAGATGTGCTTCCAAATATTATTGGCAGAGCCAAGAATCATCCAATGTTATTTATTTACAGTTATTTTATGTATACAAACATGCAACTTTTTCCTATTAAGAAGCATTAAAAATAATGCAGGGCATGTTTCTAAAGCTTTGCATCCAATGATATGAAAGGAATTTACAGACATGCCCTTTATTTCTACTAACTAATCTCACATGACCATTTTAGCGATGAGTACCATCAGAACATAAAACTTGGGAATCTAAGCTCATTTATTTTATACTGTAACCATAAGTCATAAATCTAATAGCCAGAGGAAATCTTTAAATATGGGGACTGAATGTGCTGAAACATTCTTCCCATTTTTCCTGAAAGGGATACCTTTGAAAAAAAATTTTTTTCAATTGTGATAAAATATACATAAAATTTGCTGGATTAACTTTAAATGCACAGTCCAGTGATGCTAAATACATTCATATTGTTGTACAGCCATCACCACCACCCAGCCGGAGATCTCCTTTCATCTTAAGGAACTGAAACTCTGTACCCATTAAACAACATCTCCCCTCTCCTGGCCACTCCTGGCACCCACCATTCTACATCCTGCATCCATGAATTTGCTATTCTAGGTAACTCCTATTAGTAGAATCATACAGTATTTGCCCTTTGTAAATGACTTATTTCACTTAGCTTAATTTTTTCAAGGTTCATCTGTGCTATAGCATGTGTCAGAATTTTCCTCTTTATTCAGGCTGAGTAATATTCTACTGTATGTGTATGCACCACATTTTGTTTGTTGACTCATCTGTCAATGGACACTTGAGTGCCTCCACCTTTTTGCTGTTGAGAGTAATGTTGCTATAACAAACACGTTCCAGTATCTCTTCAAGACCTTTCTTCCAATTCTTTGGGGTTTATAGTCTAAAGTAGAATTGCTAGGTAGGTAATAGACTATGGTTTTTCCAGTGGTCATGTATGGATGTGAGAGTTGGACTGTGAAGAAAGCTGAGCACTGAGAAATTGATACTTTTGAACTGTGGTGTTGGGGAAGACTCTTGAGAGTCCCTTGGACTGCAAGGAGATCCAACCAGTCCATTCTAAAGGAGATCAGTCCTCGGTGTTCATTGGAAGGACTGATGCTGAAGCTGAAACTCCAATACTTTGGCCACCTCATGTGAAGAGTTGACTCATTGAAAAAGGCCCTGATGCTGGGAGGGATTGGGGGAAGGAGGAGAAGGGGACGACAGAGGATGAGATGGCTGGACGGCATCACCGACTCGATGGACAAGAGTTTGAGTAAACTCTGGGAGTCGGTGATGGACAGGGAGGCCTAGCCTGCTGCGATTCATGGGGTCACAAAGAGTCGGACATGACTGAGAGACTGAACTGAACTGAACTGATGACAATTCCATCATTAACTTTTCAGAGCAACCACCAAGTTGATTTCCATAGTAGCTGGACTATTTTACATTGCTATCAGCAATGAACAAGTATTCTAATTTCTCTACATCCTTGCCAATGCTTATCACTTTCATTTTTCTCTCTTTTTTCTTTGATAACAGACATCTTAAGGGGTGTGAGGTGGCATTTCACTAGAGTCTGAAAAGAATATCTTGGTTTTAAAATTACTTTGAGTAATTCCAGGTATTTTTGAGGTCACGGGTAGGTAGCAACACTTGTACCCAAGTCCACATTCGCGTTCCTTTGGGAGCCATGTTGTACATGCTTCCTGATAAACAGGTATTTCAGGACACATTGCACCCACATTCCAGGAAGCACATTTGCCTGGCTCATTCTCTCTCCTCTCCTCTCTGTTTCTCATCTCAAGAGGGTATTTTTCCGAGCTTTCTTTGATGGGCAAATGATTACTAAGTATATAAATAAAAAACTCAATTTTTTTTTTAATAAGCATGTTGTCAAAGCAGTGGGCAGGATGATAGATGAGGACACAGGAACTATGTTGCCCTTGGCTATATACTTGGAGGATAGTAATTCTCAGTAAGTATCATGGAATTATGTTCAGTGAATGAACCACAAGGAAAGACAGGAGTGTCTACCCATCCATATAATCCAGTCTCCAAAACTCTCCCTGAAAGTTATACTACTTTACGAAGAAGAAGAAAAGAGAACAGAATGAGAGCCCAGGAAGAGATGGCCAACTCAACACTCCACCATCACAGCAGGCACATATGGGTCTACATGAAGCACTTCACACTCACTGACCTATTTTGTCCTCACAACAGATTGAGGGATTGGTCCTGTTATCTGCCTTGTAAGACAGAGAAAACCAAGATAAACAGAGACAGAATTCTGAGTCCCCTGCTCTTCCTCACTATTCTGTATTGCATCCCTGGTGAAAATTATTCATTAATGGCTAAATTGTCAGTCTCCCCAAAGCATCTATATATCCTATAATTCTCAAAGCCCCACAATTTCACAGAAAGTTCTCCAAGGAGATATCACTTTTGAAAAGATGTCCTCATTTCCCACAGCAAAATTATATCTATAAGACACTTATTAATAAAATCCATGTTTCCCTATAGGAAATTCTGCAGTGCTAAGCAAACTGTTTATCCTTCTGTTCTCAGAATTATGTGATTATCAGTGGATAACATTGTGGAAACTGAGCAAGTCTGAGTCCAGAAATCTATCTCAGTAAGTTATTAAATCACATGCACACAAAACTAACAGATGAAAACAAAACAAAACAAAACCTGGTATCCAATGAAAGTGTTTGTTGAAAATACCTCCTGCTAAAAATATGCTCTATTGGGTAAAAAAGGATCAACTCATTCACTTAACTTGAAAAGACCAATTGAATTAAAAGCACTTAAACTTTAGACACCTTATGAAAAGAACATGTGAGAGTGCTCTGCTATGCATACCTGAAGTGCAACTGACATTTTCTTCCTTAAATCGTGCAGTCCAATCCTGGTTGTCAAGATGTCATCAATATAAATGCTACCTCCAGGTTCTGACAATCTAAAAAGGGCAGCAATGAGGGAACTTTTTCCAGCTCCTGTTCTTCCCACAATGCCAACCTGTAAAGAGACCCAGGGGGATGAAGAATTAACAGGATGCACAAAACCCAGGAAAACCCTGATTGTTGAAGATGAATTTTAAAAGTTCTATTATATGTAAAGAATAGTCTATAAGTTTCTCAAGCATGGCCCTGCTGACATTTTGGACCGGATAATTCATTGTTGAGGGTTGGGGGCCTGTCCTGTATATTGTAGGATGATTAACAGTAGCCATGAACCCACTAGATACCAGATGCAACGCCCAAAACTGTGGCAACCAAAAATGACAGAAATTCACAAATGTCCCTAAATGAGACCACCATCATCTCTAGAATACACAATATAAAGTATAATGACTTTTATGCCTTCTATTCAGATTTCCCTGAGTAAATGCTTAATATGCAGAAAATTGTTTGTTTTCTATAATTATCACATAGTATCCATTATGTGGTATGTTAGAGGGGGAGACATGTATGTTTATGTGTTATATATGTGTATTTGTTTCTGTGTATGTATGTAACTAACATCCATAAATAAAGGAAGAAGATGACTTAAATAACCTGACTGTAGTGAAAACCCAGCAGTCTCCTAAGTGGCCCATAAGAAGTCAATTTTAAATTAGTTTTATTCCTACTCCCTGTGTAATTTGACCTTTAGAATTACATGGGTAATTTTACAGAGATATCAACAAGTCAAGTCAGAAGGATTATACACAAACAAATATTCACTTTCTCAGGGGTATGTTATTTATTTAAGAGGAATTATTCTTCGGCAGAAAAATGAAATCACTTCCTGATATTAAATACCTTAATTACATTTTATCTTGAAAGGAAACTTCTTCACATATAAAATGCCGGTCTTAGTCTTGAAAGACAGAGCCCAGTAGACAAAATGTACATAATGAGACCAACAACAACACAGACAATATTTGATATTTACATTGGACCTTTCATCGGAGTAGTTCAAAAGACATTTTATTAATACATTAATACTTAAAATTGAACCTTGGAAAAACACATGTCAAGCGTCAGTCTATTTATTAAAAGCAAAGCAGAGAGAAACTAAATGCACTAACAGTAAGGTTAAAGAATCAATACAATGTAGGTAAAATGCTGGTGGTTGGTAGTTTAGCTGCTAAGTCGTGTCTGACTCTTGCAGCCCATGGACTATCACCTGCCAGACTCCTCTGTCCATGGGATTCTCCAGGCAAGAATACTGGAGTGGGTTGCCATTTCCTTTTCCTAGGTAAAATGCTGGTGGGGGATAAAACCACATTCAAATATATATGCAGAAACTGGCCTTTTTTACCAATGAATTTTAAAGTGAAAGAAAGCATTAGATGATCAGTCGTGTCCAACTCTTTGCAATCCCATGGACTGTGGCCTGCCAGGCTCCTCTGTCCATGGAATTCTCCAGGAAAGAATACTAGAGTGGGTTGCCATTTCCTACTCCAGGGGATCTTTCTGACCCAGGGATGGAACCCGGGTCTCCTACTTTGCAGGCAGATTCTCTACCGTCTGAGCCACCTAGGAAGCCCAACTGCAAATTTTCTGAAGGAAGCTTTCCAAGAGATGATTTCACCTCTATGTAAAATCTGGAATTGATGAGAGTGTAAGATATGCTTGAATCATTTGTAAATCAGTAAAGTTTTAAAACACCTGGCTTTAAATAAAGAAGAAATAAATCTTTCTGAGTAATATAATCAGAATGCTTAGAACTTTTCATGTTTTCTGATTTGAAAACCTCTGAAGTTTCACATCTTAGTCTGTAAAATCAATCATGGCACTTCAAAAAAGAATTTATCTTTATAGAAATTAAATGTAACAAAAGTGGGTTCAGCTAATTTTATTATCTTATAAAGATAATGCAATGACTATAAGATATTTTGATATTGTTCAGTAGTGTCTGACTCTTTGCAACCCCATGGACTACAGCATGCCAGGTTTCCCTGTCCTTCCCTATCTCCTGGAGTTTGCTCAAACTCATGTCCATTGAATCGTGATGCCACCCAACCATTTCATCCTTTGTTGTCCCCTTCTCCTCCTGCCTTCAGTCTTTCCCAGCATCAGGGTCTTTTCCAATGAGTTGGCTCTTTGTGTCAGGTGGCCAAAGTACTGGAGCTTCAGCATCAGTTCTTCCAATGAATATTCAGGACTGATTGCCTTTAGGATTGAATGGTTTGATCTCCTTGCTGTTCAAGGGACTCTCAAGAGTCTTCTCCAGCACCCCAGTTCAAAAATATCAATTCTTCAGTGCCCAGCCTTCTTTATGACCCAACCCTTATATCCGTACATGACTACTGGAAATACCATCGCTTTGACTATACGCACATTTGTCAGCAAAGTAGTGTCTCTGCTTTTAAATATTCTGTCTAGGTTTGTCATAGCTTTTCTTCTAAGGAGCAAGTGTCTTCTAATTTCATGGCTGCAGTCACCATCCACAGTGAGTTTCTGAGCCTAAGAAAATAAAGTCTATCACTCTTTTCATTGTTTCTCCATCTATTTGACATGAAGTGATGGAACCAGATGCTGTGATCTTAGTTTTTTGCATGTTGTTTTAAGCCAGATTTTTCACCCTCCTCTTTCACCTTCATCAAAAGGCTCTTTAGTTCCTCTTTGCTTTCTGCCATTCAGGTGGTATCATCTGCTTATCTGAGGTTACCGATATTTCTCCTGGCACTCTTGATTCCAGCTTGTGCTTCATCCAGCCCAGCATTTCACATTCTGTACTCTGCATTAAGTTGAATAAGCAGGGTGATGATATACACCCTTGAGGTACTCCTTTCCCAATTTTGAACCAGTCCATTGCTCCATGTCTGGTTCTAACTGTTGCTTCTTGATCTGCATACAGGCTTCTCAGGACATTTTGTACCTTATGTTAAACCCTAATTCATATAATATAGATGGGCCATTCTCTGCATATAGGCAGGTCATGGTATGTATTTATGTGGCTCGTGCATTCTGTGTACAGGCAGGCCTCAAAGATATTTTGAATATCAAAATAAACCAAGTTATATGAATGTTTTGTTTCTCTGTGCAAATAAAAGTTATGTTTATACTATACTGTAGTCTAGTGATGTACAATAGCATTATATATAAAAAATGTGCTTACCTCAATTTCAAATACTTTATTGTTAAAAGAATGCTAACCATCTAAGCATTTATAGGGTAATAACATTAAAAGCCACTGATCATAGATCGAGATAATAAATATAATAATAATAAAATGGTTTGAAATACTGCAAGAATTATCAAAATCTGACAGAGACACGAAGTGAGCAAATGCTATAGGAAAAATGGTGCCAGTGTACTTGCCTGACACAGCGTTGCCATAAATGTCCATTTTTTTAAAAGCATTATCTGTGAAGCACAGTAAAACAGGTGGGCCTATATTTCTGAGTGTCCTTAAACATAAATCAACACACATCAGGACACAGGTGAGAACTGATCTGTGAGAATTTGTATATGTTCTCATGTTATCAGCTCCACCAAAACTGATCCATCTGTGCAAATGGGAACATCTGTAAACTTTGCATAAATGGACTGAGATATGTAGGGCACCGAGGGCTGTTCATTACCACAGGACTGTGAGTTCCAAACTCCAGTGAAGAGAACTAAAAAACCAGGGGACTTCCCTGACATTCCAGGGGTTAAGAGTCTGTGCTTCTACTGCTGGAGGCATGGATCCGATCCCTGGTCAGGGAACTAAGATTCCACATGCTGCATGGCCTCAGACCCCCCAAAAAGAAAAAGGCAACTCAAAGAAAACCTGATTCTGATTATTCCTAGAGTTCAGTCATCAAAGCTATAGTCCAAATGTCTTTTCTGGGTAACCATAGCGTTTTACCAATTGCCCATGGAGAGTGTCACCAGTGTCAGTAAGCTTACATTCTTCAATCTAAAGACACTTGGGGTCTTCCCTGATGGCTCAGTGGTAAAGAAACTGCCTGCCAATGCAGGAGATGTGGGTTCAATCCCCAGTCCAGGAGAATCCCACATGCTGCAAAGCAACTAAGCCCGTGCGCCACAACTATTAAGCCTGCACTCTAGAATCCATGAACCACAACCATTGAGCCTATGTGCCACAACTATTGAAGCCCTCTCACCCAATAGCCCATGCTCTTAACAAGAGAAGACACCACAGTGAGAAGCCCACACACAGTAACTAGAGAGGTGCCCGAGCAGCAACAGAGACCCAGCCCAGCCAAAAATAAAGAAATAGATACAATTATAAAGACTCTTAAAGAAAATCTTCTGTTATTTGCTTGCAGTGGCCCCTTTATGTTTTTCCAACCAGGTTGCTCTCTTATGATAACACAGCTTGTTAGACACTTGCTCCTGGATCTCTCTTCACGCATCAAACTCAACATAATCAACACCCAATGCTCCACACAAAACCACCCCTTCATCTGTCTCCCCCACTTACTCTCATTACATCTTTCCCAGGCTCACAGTGTTTAAAAAACAAAATAAACTCTTTCCTTAATCATAATCAGTGCAAATGAATTTGAAAAGTAAATAAATACAAGCTATGCCCCAGCACTCTGAAAAAAACATTCTTAAAATGATGTTTTTACTTTCTAGGCTTCTATATGTGTTCTTTTTGTTGTTGCTGTTGTTATTTTTTTGGATGTGTTCTTAAAGATACAAGTTCACATATTTAAACAAAATGGGATTAATGTGAACATACTGTTATATGTGCTTTCATTTCATATTTCATAAAAATTTACATTAATTGTTGCATAATATTATAGTACATGTGATCATTTATTTAACAAATCCTCTACTGCTTGATCGGAGAAGGCAATGGCACCCTATTCCAGTAGTCTTGCCTGGAAAATCCCATGGACGGAGGAGCCCGGTAGGCTGCAGTCCATGGGGTCACTCAGAGCCGGACAGGACTGAGCGACTTCACTTTCACTTTTCACCTTCATGCACTGGAGAAGGAAATGGCAACCCACTCCAGTATTCTTGCCTGGAGAATCCCAGGGACAGGGGAGCCTGATGGGCTGCCATCTATGGGGTCACACAGAGTCGGACATGACTGAAGCTACTTAGCAGCAGCAGCAGCAGCAGCTACTGCTTGATATTTATGCAGCATCAAACAGTTAGCTATTATAAATAACTGTCTTAAATATCCCTGAAGCTAAATCTTTGCAAACAATCTGAATCATTTTCTTCACATAAATTCTCAGATGTGGAATTGCTGAGAGTCAAATATGAACCCCTTGAACAGCAAGTATGAATTCGTTGGACAGCAAGGAGATCAAACCAGTCAATCCTAAAGGAAATCAATCCTGAATATTCATTGGAAGGCCTGATGCTGAAGCTCCAATACTTTGGCCACCTGACACAGAGAGTCAACTCATTGGAAAAGACCCTGATTCTGGGAAAGATTGAAAGCAGGAGGAGAAGGGGAAGAAGGATGAAATGGCTGGATGGCATCACTGATACAATGAACATGAACTTGGGCGAACTGCAGGAGATGGTGAGGGATAGAGAAGCCTGGTGTGTATCAGTCCATGGGGTCACGAAGAGTCAGGCATGACTAGGTGACTGAACGACAACAAGGTATGAACATTTTCAGGAGGAAGCTGTTAAACTGCTAACCTACCCCCAGAAGTATAATTTCATTTTCTGCTCCCATCCATTTCCCTGCATGTTCACAAATCCAGGTGATATAGCTTTGTTTTAATCAACATCAATTTGATTCAAAGAAGTGGAATCACTTTCCCAGGATGTCTTGCTGGAGACATAACAGCTCCTGGCTCCCCGTCCCCTGCACCTGCCTACTCTGGTCCATGTGCTCTCACTTCTCAGATTAAACTTCTGAATTCCAGCTCAGCACTCAACACTCCACCCCAGGATGTCTCTTCTACAAAACTGTCCTTCTAACCTCTCTATTCTTCATGTACATGAGTCAGCTTCCTTGGCATCAGTAGGTAGTGGTGAGGGTTGAATATAAAAATGTGTGTTACACACTCTGTAGTTCATTTTCCTGAGTGCTTTGCAGGTGTCTATGTCTTCATTCACTGTATCAGGACATCTTACTTTTGCTTATGCTGGTCCCACCTCCTGGAATGCCTTTCACATGCATTCCCACCTGCTGAAACCCTAACGACACATCTCTAAGTCTGTCTCACATGTCTAATTCCTTGGAAATGCTCTCCGTGTCTCCTCATGTGGGTTTGTTCCAACTCTAAGAGATGTTATGTCATTTTTTATATACATCTATAAAAACTGTGACCTTGTTCTAGCTTACAAAGCTAATATAGCCATTTTCTTGTTTCTTCAACTAGACTGTATATGTTGACATCAGGATCTGTATTGGATTTGATTTTTTCCTATTTGTATTACCTGTGGTGCCCTGAGACAAAGAAACTTCCACTGGGAGCTGAGATTTTTAACTCAAGCCAGAGAAATTTATGGGAAATCTATTACCATATTATTTAGGTATAAGATAAATCAGACAGAGACAGACACAGCAGATGGATCCTATAGCCATAAATACAACTTCAAATGGCCAACACCTCATTCTCATGGGACAGACACCACCTTCCACAGCATAAGTGGTTACGGTCATTTTACACCCTATGAAAATGATGACAATTTTTGTCCAAGTATTTACTCTTGGTGCTTTACATGTCTTATCTTAAACTGTACATCAGGCCTACAGGTTACATCCTTTGACTTCCATTTTGCGTAAGAAAACATTTAGGCTTAGATAAATCAGTCTGTCTGAATATCAGAGCTAATAAGTAGCAAGATGCGACTCAAATCCACATATGTTGGCCTCTTTTCCATCTGCTGATGGGCCTCCTTATCCCCTGGATGGCCTGACAACTTATCATGCCCCTCTGTGTAGACAGAACAGAGAAAGTGGGGAGAGGTGTAGTTGTAGTTAAAGGAACAGGCCTACCATAGAGATCTTATGGTCAGAGAGTTAAAGCATGACGTGGACACAGGCATATATGTGGCGAGTGAGAGTGAAGAGGGTACCTGCGGGCAGGTGGACCAGCCATCAGCAGGAAGAACCGGCACCCACAGCCGGACTGAGAGAGAAATCTGCATAAGTGGGACACATGGTGCCTGGGGAATAGGCCAAACAGACTTCATGCCCTGCTTGGGGCAGAAAGACTCATTTTTGATCCCATCAGGTTGTGAAACAGCCGAATATACACTGCTACATGGGGCTGTCTCTGACTCCAGGTCCGGGCAGGGCTGAGTCTGTGGGAAATCCCTCCAGTCCCTGCAGGAGACTGATGTGGGGAACGACAGACAGCAGGATGGAAACTACCTGTAATGAAGACAGACTCCACTGGAAAGACACAAATAATGTGATGTAATCACACAGAATTAGATTATAATGTAAAAGTGCAATTTATAGAGCATAAAAGTAAGTAAATCTAGGGCCACAGAACATTCTAGAGCCTCTTGCTCAGCCACAACAGAGATTTGGGAATTCTTGAGTTCAAATTCAAACTGTCAAAGAACATTTCTTGAGAATCACAGGTTATCACTCATCAAAAACTGTCCATGGGAGAGAAAGGAAGAGGTCATGTTCAGATATGAATCTGAGTCAAGAGGTCTGGGTGAGCCTGAGACTCTGCATTTCTAAGAAGCTCCAGGAGAGGCAGGTGCTGCTGGCCCTGACACCACAGTCTGAGACACTGGGAATTAGGAAGCCAGCAAGGGAAGGGGATGATCTGGGAGTGAAGGGAGCGGTTTTTAAGAAAATATTATGTAAAAAAGGGAAAAAGTAGTAAACTAATATTTTTGTACATTATAGCATGGTCTACTAAGCATCTGTAAACTGTATCATCCAAATAATAGCTGTGAGCAAAAACAAAGCAAAATCAATCTACCTCAAGAACTGGACAATACTTTATTGTTCAGGACTCTCTAAAATGATCAAATCAACCACAAAATCATCTAAATGAAAAATGAAGCCCATGTTCAGACTCTAACCAAGAAGTCTAGGGTGTTATTTACCTCATGTTTATTTATTTATTTTATGTTTGGCTGTGCTGGGTCCTGATTGCTTTGCACGAGCTGTCTCTAGTTGTGACAAGTGAGGGCTACTCCTGCAGTACACAGGCTCCTCACTGAGGGGGCTTCTGTTGTTGCTGAGCAAAGACTTCAGTAGTTGTGGCATGTAGGCTCAGTAATTGTGCAGGGCTTAGTTGCTCAGTGGCATGTGGAATCTTCCCAGACCAGGGATTAAACCAGTGTTTCCTGCCTTGGCAGGCAAATTTTTATCTGCTGCACCACCAGGGAAGTCCTAGTTCTTTATTTTCACTTGCTATTTGTTCTGTGAATTAAAATTCTGCATAGTACCTACTATACTCTCCTATTGACTGTAACTTCTAGGAATTGGGATAGAAGAAGAAATAAGGGAAAGAAAATAAAGTCCCCCTTCTGCTGGGCTGGCTCACTCCCATGTCCCCATCCCCCACCCTCCGACAACAGCCTCTCTCAATCAAATCCAACACCAAAGGGGTGTCCTGGAGTGACTAGGGCTGGGACAGGTGAACAGGAGACCGAGCCTGGGATGTACACAGGCGGAGTGAAATCAATTCATGAACACACTGCCAGGGTATAATTTCCAAACACAGAAATGAAGCTAACAGTGATACTGAGAGTGGACCAAGTAACAGATCAAAAGTCAAGTTACTAAATTTATTAATTCAGTCTCCAAATTCATTTCTCCCTCAAACATTTTAGAATCTCAATGATCCTATGATTTACAGGTTTTAAGAAGGAAGAAGAAGAATCTGTTATGTTTCTAAGTTGTACTACAGAGTTTCTTAGATAATTCATATTTTATGGCTTTGGGGAAAATTTAAGACAAGTACAGGTTAACAGAATTACATTTACAACAGAAAACCTGACAGACACATTGTCTGAGTGTAAGTAAACATCACACACAGTGCTCTGAGGGAAAGATTGTATCAAGAGCTGTGATTAATATTTTCCCGACACAGTAGTTCACCTTTTTCCTGACCTACAATGGAACTGGAAATAATTAGGACCAGCTTTTGCCCTGTGACTAACTGAAGCTGCTCCCTGGGTAACATTTAGGCATTAAATTGAATATTATTTTATGTTACAAGGGTTTCATTCATTCAGTTCAGTTCAGTCACTCAGTTGTGTCCGACTCCTTGTGACCCCATGAATTGCAGCACGCCAGCCCTCCCTGTCCACCACCAACTCCTGGAGTCTACCCAAACTCATGTCCATCGAGTTGGTGATGCCATCCAGCCATCTCATCCTCTGTCATCCCCTTCTCCTCCTGCACCCAATCCTTCCCAGCATCAGGGTCTTTTCCAATGAGTCAACTCTTCACACGAGGTGGCCAAAGTATTGGAGTTTCAGCTTCAACATCAGTCCTTCCAATGAACACCCAGGACTGATCTCCTTTAGAATGGACTGGTTGGATCTCTTTGCAGTCTAAGGGAATCTCAAGGGTCTTCTCCAATACCACAGTTTAAAAGCATCAATTCTTCAGTGCTCAGCTTTATTCACAGTCCTAATCTCACATCCATACATGACCACTGGAAAAATCATAGCCTTGACTAGACAGACCTTTGTTGACAAAGTAATGTCTCTGCTTTTTAATATGCTGTCTAGGTTGGTCAGACAGGGAGGCCTGGCGTGCTGCAATTCATGGGGTCGCAAAGAGTTGGACACAACTGAGCAACTGAACTGAACTGAACTGAGCTTGGTCATAACTTTCCTTCCAAGGAGTAATTGTCTTTTAATTTCATGGCTGCAATCACCATCTGCAGTGATTTTGGAGCCCAGAAAAATAAAGTCTGACACTGTGTCTGCTGTTTCCCCATCTATTTGCCATGAAGTGATGGGATCAGATGCCATGATCTTTGTTTTCTAAATGTTGAGCTTTAAGCCAACTTTTTCACTCTCCTCTTTCACTTTCATCAAGAGGCTTTTTAGTTCCTCTTCACTTTCTGCCATAAGTGTGGTGTCATCTGCATGTCTGAGGTTATTGATATTTCTCCCGGCAATCTTGATTCCAGCGTGTGCTTCTTCCAGCCCAGTGTTTCTCATGATGTACTCTGCATATAACTTAAATAAGCAGGGTGACAATATACAGCCTTGATGTACTCCTTTTCCTATTTGGAACCAGTCTGTTGTTCCATGTCCAGTTCTAACTGTTGCTTCCTGACCTGCATATAGGTTTCTCAAGTGGCAGATCAGGTGGTCTGGTATTCCCATCTCCTTCAGAATTTTCCACAGTTTATTGTGATCCATACAGTCAAAGGCTTTGCATTAATCAATAATGCATTAAATTATAGCTATTTTCCACTAGATGGGTCTGTGGGGTGGTAGGAGTTTTAAAGAGCAGTTCTTTCAGTTATTTACAGAGTTGTCGTGTGTGTGTGTGTGTGTGTGTGTGTGTGTGTGTGTGTGTGTGTGTGTGTGTGTGTGTGTGCTGGTTTCTGCTTGCTCACACCTGTGTAACTCACTCACCCTCACAACCAGCAGTCCCTCAGTACTCTCTCTGTGCCCTGCAGAATGCTCCTTTCTGGGAACAAATATGAAAACAAGATGCTCCCTGATTTTACAAAGCCTCAAGGTACTATGAGATACAGATCCCAAATTACAAAGCACGTCACAGGTGCTATCTTTTCTTTTATTTATGATAAAATTCACATAACGTAAAATTTAACTATTTTACCATTTTAAGTGGTTAGTTTGGTGTTTAGTATGTTCACATTGCTGTGCAACCAAGCTTGAGAATTTTTTTCTGCCTTGTAAAACTGAAATTCATACCCATTAAATAAACAGCTCCCCATTTACCCTCCCCCAGTCCCTGGAGACCACCATCCTACTTCCTGTCTTCTTGGATTTTACTCTCTAGGAATCTCACACAAATGGAATTGGAGTATTCATTCCTTTTGTGTCTGGCTTATTTCATTTAGTAAGATGTCATCAAGGTTTATCCACAGGTCAGAATTTTCTTCCTTTTTAAGGCTGAATAATGCTTCACGTAAGGATTTAGTTCCTTCCAACTTTTGGCTGCTATAAATATAGCTGTACCATAAATGCTATCTTGAAAGAATATATAAGACACTAAGGAAGAACTGAGGGTCTCAGAGATGCACTAGGATTGACTCAGAAAATGAGGAGATTTTCACCATCCAGATGACAGAGGGCCTGGGTCTCTGAGGCTGAGGGGCAGCATGTGCACTGGGAACAGGGAGGACCTGGTGCTTTGGGAGAAACTACACACAATCCGAGTTCAGGGCTGTGTGTGTGTCAGACAAACTGGCTGCAGAGGGGTGGGGAAGAGCTCCTAACACCTTGTCCAGTTCAGTCTCTTCTTCAAGATTTTGTCCTGATCCCAGCTGAGGGCCTCAAACTGAGTGCAGAAGGAACATCACAAGCAGACATGGATGTTGACAGGTCCAGGTCACAAGCCTCTCTGCCGTCTCCCACACAGATCTTCTCTGATCCCATCAATTTGCTTTTGACTTTGAGCCAATCTCTAGACCTTGCCTCCATCTGATACCATGATTCCTCACTGCTGACTGGGTTATTATTGAGGCTCTTCTCTGGTGGACACAGCTCACCCCATGGCCCCTGCTGGAGTGGACTTGAAGCTATGCTATGGTTCCAGCAGCAGCTCACCAGGCCAGTAAGGATCAGATCTGTGCTAAAGAAAGCAGCAGTTTGTGGTGGGAGGGCAGGGGGATGGCAGCTCAGTGTGGGTGAGTGGAGGACAAGGCTACAGGAAGGGCTAAGGGACAGAGAGGGAGGCTGAAACCACAGGGCACCATGGGAGGAGGAGGAGATCTCAGAAATACAAACAAGAAAATATGGAAAGGAATGAAATATTGGAGGGTTAGGGCCAGGAAGACAAGGCTGACGTCCCAGACTTTGTATGAATAATCAGATGTCACATATAGTGTTCTGAGTCAGGTTAAGATGGAGCCCTGGATCCCAGGACCCATCAACCATTATGAGGGAACTTACAACACAGAGAAGAAATTTCCTGGTATCCCCATTCCATGGTCAGTTTCCAAGAAAGATTCACCTACAATGTCACTGATCTAATCTGCATCCATTAGGAGGAAACAGTCCCCCTGACACACTGCCAAAGAAGTCAAGAGCCGATGTGGTGCTAAATCTTTAGCCAGATTTTAAAAAGGCAAATGGCTTAAACTAACCTTTTGTCCTGGGTAAAATGTTGGATACACGTTCCACAATACCAGAGGCCCATCCGACATATGCCTGAAGTTCACATTGTTAAAGGAAATCCTTCCCATGTTGGGCCAGAATGGCGGTGGACGATACTCAAGTTCCCAGGATGCTTCTTTCACAAGGTCTGTGTATTCAATCACCCTTTCTACTGAAATCATCTGAAACATGTATGACATCTCATGAGTTAGTATCAGAGGGTCTTGTTTATGGATGTTCAGAGATTGTAAATGAAACCTGCTTTTATATAGTTCAGAACAACCTAGATCTCAGCATCCACAAAGGACAGAAGTAGGAGTCTGATAAGGCCTTGGATGATTTAAAAACTTATTCATCATCTTCAACTCTTTTACATACGACTATTTCCTTCAATTTTATACTAAAGCTAAAAAATTAAAGAAATGCATGGTAAAATTTTATTGATCCTCCTTTCACATCTGAATTTAAAAAAAAAGAATATTTTCAAAGAAAATAATACTTTTGGACACCAATTAGTAATGTGTGGCCACAGAAGGGCCACGTGTTACAGATGAACAGAACTGGATGGTCATCAAACCTCATTTTAATAATCAGTGATTTTCTACTCTGTTATGAGCTTTCCTGATAGCTCAGTTTGTAAAGAATTTGCCTGCAATGCAGGAGACCCTGGTTCAGTTCCTGGGTTGGGAAGTTCCCCTGAAGAAGGGATAAGCTAACCACTCCAGTATTCTTGGCCTTGTCTTGTGGCTCAGCTGGTAAAGAATCCTCCTGCAATGCAGGTGACCTGGGTTTGATCCCTGGGTTGGGAAGATCCCCTAGAGAAGGGAAAGGCTACCCACTCCAGTATTCTGGCCTGGAGAATTCCATGGACTATACAGTCCATGGGGTCACAAAGAGTCAGACATGACTGAGGGACTTTCACTACTTCTATTCTGTTAGAAGAAACATATGGGAAAATTTCATTTTTATTGTTTTTCTCCCTTTAGGAAAAGGTACAAATTTTCAAAAGCGTATAATGTTTCTTCTAAAGAACCATGACTCCACACCTTAGAAAGCATATTTTGAGAGGGAGCCTATCCTATCCGGAAGAAGGGCCACCAGCAAATTCGGTGTTCAACACACACAAAAATAAATAATAAAATGGGGGATGGGTGGAGGAACATAGTAATTAAATAAACCTCAAAATATTGGATTATTTTATTTTACCAAAAATGAGGAATTACCCATTAAGAAACAAATGTAAACAAGCTGCTAAGAAATTAGCTTATATTGTCTCCAGAATTTCAGAACCTCCCTCCTACAGGAGGTTGTATTTGGAGACAGTTTGTGATGAATACAAAACCTTCTGACATGGCATACACATGACTGAGAAAAATATGTATATATTTTATTTTACATTAACTTTAAGCACATGGAAAGTGAAAGTGAAACTTGCTCAGTCATGCCCAACTCTTTGCAACCCCATGGACTGTAGCCTGCCAGGCTCCTCTGTCCATGGGGATTCTCCAGGCAAGAATACTGGAGTAGCCGTTCCCTTTTCCATGGGATCTTCCCAACCAAGAGATTGAACCTGAGTCTCCTGTGGCTCCTGCATTGCAGGAGGATTCTTTACCTTCTGAGCCACCAGGGAAGCCCTTAAGAAGATGGAGGAGAATGTAAAAAACTTTGTAAAATGATGTAAAAATAACAGTTTTATTATATTACATAAGAATTGCTTTTATGTCATATAACAGCAAGGAGACCTGAAAAGGCTAAGAACAGAAAAATAAACATCACCATGTTCTCAACTTCCGCACTTTGCCTGACACACCACTGGAAGATACTGGTAAGTGTGATGGTTAGTGACAAGACGAGGCCAACATGCCCAGCATCCAAAGCTAAATGAGGAAGAAGAAGAAGAAAGTCAGTCTCCTTCTCAACCCTTCACACAGGTCCTTCTGTCACTCTACAAAGAAGACACCTTTATTTTTATGATTTTTATTTGAGTGCAATTGATTTACAAAATTGTGTTAGTTTCAGGTACACAGTAGAGTGAATTAGCCAGACATATATATAATCTGCTCTTTAAAAATTATTTTCCCACATACATCATTACAGAGTATTAAATAGAGTTCCCTGTGCTATACAGTAGGTCTTTTTTAGTTAGCTATTTTATATATAGTAGTGAGAAGATTCCTTTATAATATTTAAATCATTTGCTAATGATAGTATTACTCATAATATTACTTCTGTTGTATGAGACAATAATAAAGTTAAAAAAAACAAACAAACACTATGAGGGACTTCCCTGGTGGTCCAATAGCTAAGACTCTGAGTTTCCAATGCAGAGGCCCAAGTTTGATTCCTGGTCAGGGAACTAGATAGATTCCATATGCCACAACTAAGAGTTCACATGCTGCAACTAAAGTCCTGCCTGTTACAACTAAGACTGAAGATACTGCACGCCCCAACTAAGACCCAGTACAGCCAAATAAATAAGTAATTTTTAAAAAATATTATGAATTTAGAAAGAACTAACAAAGCTGTTAAATGACAGAGGATGAAATAGTTGGATGGCAACACCAACTCAATGGACAAGAGTTTGAGAAAACTCTGGGAGTTGGTGATGGACAGGGAGGCCTGGAGTGCTGCAGTCTATGGCGTCCCAAAGAGTCAGACATGACTCAGCAATTGAACTGAACAAAGTTGTTGTTCAGTCACTAACTCATGTCTGATTCTGTGTCTCCATGGACTGCAGCACACCAGGCTTCCTCTTCTTCGTTATCTCCTGGAGTTTGCTCAAACTCATGTCCATCGAGTCAATGATACCATCCAACCATCTCATCCTCTGCCACTCCCTTCTTCTCCTGCCTTCAATCTTTCCCAGTATCAGGGTCTTCTCTAATGAGTCAGCACTTCTCATCAGGTGGTCAAAATATTGGAGCTTCGGCTTCAGCATCAGTCCTTCCAGTGAATATTCAGGGTTGATTTCCTTTAGGATTGACTGGTTTGATCTCCTTACAGTCCAAAGGACTCTCAAGAGTCTTCTCCAAAACCACAGCTTGAAAGCATCAATTCTTTGGCCCTCAGCCTTTTTTAATGGCCCAGCTCATACATCTGTTGACAACTCTTACATTACTCCTGGAAAAAATAAACCTTCACTATGTAGATCTTTGTTGGCAAAGTGATGTCTCTGCTTTGTAATATTCTGTCTAGATTTGTCATAGCTTTCCTTCCAAGAAGCAAACGTCTTTTCATTCATGGCTACAGTCACAGTTTGAAGTGATTTTTGGAACCCAAGAAAATAAAATCTGTCACTATTTTTAATTTTTCCCCAGATGGGACCAGATATCATGATCTTAGTTTTTTGAATGCTGAGTTTTAAGCCAGCTTTTCCACTCTACTCTGTCACTTTCATCAAGAGGCTTCTCACTTTCTGTCATTAGAATGGTATCATCTGCATATCTGTGGTTATTGATATTTCTCCCAGAAATCTTGATTCCAGCTTGTGTTTCATCCAGCCCAGCATTTTGCATGATGTATTCTGCATATAAGTTAAATAAACATAGTGACAATATACAGCCTTGTCATTCTCCTTCTCCAGTTTTGAAGCACTCCATTGTTCCTTGTCCAGTTCTGTTTCTTCTTGACTTGCATACAGGTTTCTCAGGATACAGGTAAGATGGTCTGGTATTCCTATCTCTTTCAGAATTTTTCACAGTTTGTTGTGATCTACACAGTCAAAGCCTTTCACATAGTCAATGAAGCCGATGTTTTTCTGGAATTCCCTTGATTTCTCTATGATCCAGGGAATATTGGCAATTTCATCTCTGGTTCCTCTGCCTTTTGTAAACCCAGCTTGTCCAGCTGGAAATTTCTGGTTCATGCACTGCTTAAGTCTTGTTTGAAGGAATTTGTGTATAACCTTACTAGCATGCAAAATGAGTTCAATTGTATCATAGTTTGAACATTCTCTGAGATTGCCTTTCTTTAGGATTGGAATGAAAACTAACCTTTTCCAATCCTGTGGCCACTGTTGAATTTTCCAAATTTTCTGGTATATTAAGTGCCACACTTCAACCGAATCATCTTTTAGGAGATTAAATTGCTCAGCTGGAATTCCATTACCTTCACTAGCTTTGTTCGTAGTAATGCTTTGAAGTTAAGGTCCACTTGACTTCACAGTCCAGGATGTCTGGGCTTAGGTGAGTGACCACATCATCATGGTTATCCAGGTCATTAAGATCTTTGTTGTACAGTTATTCTGTGTATTTGTGCCATCTTTTCCTAATCTCTTCTGCTTCTCTTAGATCCTTACCATTTTCATCCTTTATCATATTAATCCCACCTAGATTGAGATACACTTGACAGTATAATATAGGTGAGGATGTCATTGCTCAGATTTTTATCATTATGCTTCAATTATCATTATGTAATTTCACTTTCTATGTCCAATGTATCTGCAATTGAAATCACAAAAACAAGACAATGGATTTTGCAAAACTAGACAATGCTTTTAAATCTAACAAATTACTCTCATTTTTGCATTAAAGACTGTGATTCAGGGTTATTGTTATGGAATAGTGAGGGATGGTGAATTCATGACACACATTCCAACAATTGCTCATTTGTGACGCACACAGCAGTGAGGATACGGTTTTTGCTAGAGACTCTTTCTAACACCAGTACACCAGACCCCTACAACCAAGAGATCCAAGTAGCCCTAAAGCTAAAACCTATAACCTAAATAGTCAGTTCAGTTCAGTTGCTCAGTCCTGTCTGACTCTTTGCGACCCCATGAATTGCAGCATGCTAGGCCTCTCTGTCCATCACCAACTCCTGGAGTTCACCCAAACTCAGATCCATCAAGGCGGTGATGCCTTCCAGCCATCTCATCCTCTGTTGTGCCCTTCTCCTACTGCCACCAATCCCTCCCAGCATCAGAGTCTTTTCCACTGAGTCAACTCTTCGCATGAGGTGGCCAAAATACTGGAGTTTCAACTTTAGCATCAGTCCTTCCAAAGAACAGCCAGGACTAATCTCCTTTAGAATGGACTGGTTGGATCTCCTTGCAGTCCAAGGGACTCTCAAGAGTCTTCTCCAACACCACAGTTCAAATGCATCAATTCATTGGTGTTCAGCTTTCTTCACAGTCCAACTTTCACATCCATACATGACCACTGGAAAAACTATAGCCTTGACTAGCCAGAACTTTGTTGGCAAAGTAATGTCACTGCTTTTGAATATGCTATCTAGGTTGGTCATAACTTTTCTTCCAAGGAGTAAGCGTCTTTAATTTCATGGCTGCAGTCACCATCTGCAGTGATTTTGGAGCCCGCCAAAAAAATAAAGTCTGATGCTGTTTCCACTGTTTCCCCATCTATTTCCCATGAAGTGATGGGACCAGATGCTATGATCTTCGTTTTCTGAATATTGACCTTTAAGCCAACTTTTTCACTCTCCTCTTTCACTTTCATCAAGAGGTTTTTTGTATGGATGTGAGAGTTGGACTGTGAAGAAGGCTGAGCACTGAAGAATTGATGCTTTTGAACTGTGGTGTTGGAGAAGACTCTTGAGAGTCCCTTGGACTGCAAGGAGATCCAACCAGTCCATTCTGAAGGAGATCAACCCTGGGATTTCTTTGGAAGGAATGATGCTAAAGCTGAAACTCCAGTACTTTGGCCACCTCATGCAAAGAGTTGACTCATTGGAAAAGACTCTGATGCTGGGAGGGATTGGGGGGAAGAGGAGAAGGGGATGACAGAGGATGAGATGGTGGGATGGCATCACTGACTTGATGGACGTGAGTCTGAGTGAACTCCAGGAGTTGGTGATGGACAGGGAGGCCTGGCATGCTGCGATTCATGGGGTCGCAGAGTCAGACACGACTGAGCGACTGAACTGAACTGAACTTTCTGCCATAAGGTTGGAGTCATCTGTATGTCTGAGATTACTGATATTTCTCCCAGCAATCTTGATTCCAGTTTGTGTTTCTTCCAGCCCGGCGTTTCTCATGATGTACTCTGCATAGAAGTTAAATAAGCAGAGTGACAGTATACAGCCTTGATGTATTCCTTTTCCTATTTGGAGCCAGTCTGTTCCATGTCCAGTTCTAACTGTTGCTTCCTGACCTGCATATAGGTTTCTCAAGAGGCAGGTCAGGTGGTCTGGTATTCCCATCTCTTTCAGAATTTTCCATAGTTTATTGTGATCTACACAGTCAAAGGCTTTGGCATAGTAAATAAAGCAGAAATAGATGTTTTTCTGGAATTCTCTTCCTTTTTCCATGATCCAGCGGATGTTGGCAATTTTATCTCTAGTTCCTCAGCCTTTTCTAAGCTGTACAGAAAGCTTAATAGTAAACTTGGTTCTCTCTATGCAACTACAGGACACTACCTGGGATGTTCAGAAGGTCATTTTCTTCTACAGTTATATAGACCTCAACCCATTCAAAGAAAGATAAAAAGATAAAAGACCTCCATGATGACCTACTGTAAACAAACAAACTACTTAAGCAATCTACAGATTCAATGCAATCCCTATCAAATTGCCAATGGCATTTTTCACAGAATTAGAACAAAAAAAGTTTACATTTTGAATGGAAACACAAAATACCATGAATAGCCAATGTAATCTTGAGAAAAACAAAGAAGAAAAATGAAGCTAGGAGGAATCACACTCCCTGTCTTTAGACTATATTACAAAGCTGCTGCTGCTGCTGCTGCTGCTAAGTCGCTTCAGTTGTGTCAGACTCTGTGCAACCCCATAGACGGCAGCCCACCAGGCCCCCCCGTCCCTGGGATTCTCCAGGTAAGAACACTGGAGTGGGTTGCCATTTCCTTCTCCAATGCATGAAAGTGAAAAATGAAAGTGAAGTCACTCAGTCGTGTCCGACCCTCAGCGACCCCATGGACTGTAGCCTTCCAGGCTCCTCCGTCCATGGGACTTTCCCAGGCAAGAGTACTGGAGTTGGGTGCCATTGCCTTCTCTGTATTACAAAGCTACAGTAACTGAAAGTGGCACCAAATGCTAAGTGGCACCAAAATCAGAAATACAGATCAACAGAACAGGACAGAAAGTCCAGAGATAACCACCAGGCACCTATGATCACTTATGACAAAGTAAGCAAGAATATACAACGGAGAAAAGACTGTTTCTTCAATAATTGGTGCTGGGAAAACTGGACAGCTACATGTAAAATAATAAAATTAGAACTTTCCCTAACACCATACACAAAAATAAATTCAAAATGGATTAAAGACATAAATGTAAGACCAGACACTACAAAACTTTTAGATGAAAACATAGGGAGAACTCTCTCTGACATAAATTGCAGCACCTCCTAGAGTAGCGAAAATAAAATAAAACATAAACAAATGGGACCCAATGAATCTTAAAAGCTTTTGCACAGCAAAGAAACCCATAAAAAATACCAAAGATAATCTGCAGAATGGGGAGAAATATTTGCAAATAAAGTGACTTACAAGGGATGACTCTCCAAAATATACAAACAGCTCATGCAGTTCAATATAAAATAAATAAATAAATAAACAAAAAATCCAAAAAAAATGGGCAGAAGATTAAAAGAGAATGTCTCCAAAGAAGAAACCCAGATGGCCAAAAAAAAAAAATGCATGAAAAGATGGTCAACATCTCTAATTATTAGGAAAATGTATATCAAAACTACAGTGAAAAAAAATGAAAAAAAAAGCAAAAAACTACAGTGAGGTTTCAGCTCACATCAGTCAGAATGACCATCATCAAAACAATAAATACTGGAGAGGATGTGGAGAAAAGGGAACCCTCCAACACTGTTGGTGGGAATGTAAACTGGTAAAGCCACTATGGAGAACAATATGGAGTTTCCTTTAAAAACTAAAAAGAGAGCTACCATATGATCCTGCAATCCCACTCCTGGGCATATATCCAGAGAAAACCATAATTCCAAAAGATACATCCACCCTTATGTTCACTGTAGCACTATTTACAATAGCCGGGACATAGAAGCAACCTAAATGTCCATCAACAGAGCAATAGATAAGGAAGATGCGCTATTATACATATAGTGTAATATTACTCAGCCATAAAAAAGAGTGAAATAATACCATTTGCAGCAACATGGCTGGACCTAGAGATTTTCATACTGAGTGAAGTAAGTCAGACAAAGAGAATATGATATTGCTTATATATGGAATATAACAAAAAGCTACAAATGAACTTATCTACAAAACAGAAGTAGAGTAACAGATGTAGAAAATAAACTTACGGTTAACAGGGGATAAGGGAGGGGAGGGATAAATTGGAAGACTGGGATTGACACATACATACTACTATATATAAAATATTAAAATAGATAAGTAATAAGAAATGACTGTAAAGTACAGAGAACTCAGTAATGATCTACATGAGAAAGAACCTAAAAAAGAGTGGATATATGTATATGTACAGCAGATTGACTTTGCTGTACATTGGAAACTAAGACAACAGTGTAAATGAACTATACCCCAATAAAACTTAAAATAAAAATGAAAGAATGTCCTGAGCGAGCCAAAGCAGGGGCCAAAGGCACCAAAAGTCTGCTGGAGCAGGCACGTCATACCTGGACTTTACTCCTAAGGATTCTGAGAGTGAAATATAGAAATTCTTTTCTAAAAGATAGTTCATTTGAAGTATCAATCAAAATGCAAATTACTTAAAGAAATATACATTCACCCCAATGTTCATGGGGTATGGAAAAAGAATCTTTAAAAAGTGGATATATGTATAACAGATTCACTTGGCTGTACACCTGAAGCTAACACATTGTAAATCAACCATATGCCAATCTTTTTTTTTTTAAATGGCCTCAAAAAGACCTACTGTAAATAAATAAGTAAATAAAAAAAAAGATAAAAGTTCTCATTAAGACACAAACAACTTCTCATGGACCACACTGTGGAGTCACATACTGCAGACACTTTAATACAATTCATTAGAATCAAAGAGTATATGTTAGACATGATGACAAGAGTTTAATAACTACAAAAAAAAAAGCTAAAAAGTGTAAACATACCACAAGGATTCATATCTTTACTTACTTTCTACCAGAATCAGGGCCCCGAAAGCAACAGCAGTGACAAAGATGGCACAGATGACATCTAGATACACAGCGAGCCATCGGGACGTCGTCAAAAGCAGGAACCAAGCCTCTGGATTTGGAACCATAATAAGTGTAATATATAAACAGAAAAACCATGTTAGCTGCTTCTCATGAGGGAGAATATTTAGTCAGTTGAGTTACAGAAGATTTTACACAGGTAGGACAGCAAAGTTACATACCCAAGGAACCTGAAGATTCTATAAAACTAGGTTCTAACACAAGACAATGAATGTATGGGACACACAGGAATCAGTCCAGGAAGCATGCATTGAAAACTTCAACCCACAGGTTATCAACAGAAATAAGATCACAAGAAGGAAGATGGGAAATCATCTCATCTGTGCATTCCCTGCAGTGCTGGGCCTCAGCGTGAAGATCATCCTCTCACAGGGTCGACTGCTCCCAGCTCTCACACAGCAGACAGCACAGCTCACACTGTTTCCAGCACCTTCTGCCCTCACCACAGGGCCCTGCAGTGTTTATTCTTAGGAGCCAATGTCTATGTGACCATCAGCTAACAGGAACTGCATGTGACTTTCTTTTTTTTTAATTTAATTTAATTTTTTAACTTTACAATATTGTATTGGTTTTGCCATATATCGAAATGAATCTGCCACAGGTATACATGTGTTCCCCATCCTGAACCCTCCTCCTTCCTCCCTCCCCATACCATCCCTCTGGGTCGTCCCATTGCACCAGCCCCAAGCATCCAGTATCGTGCATCGAACCTGGACTGGTGACTCATTTCATATATGATATTATACATATTTCAATGCCATTCTCCCAAATCATCCCACCCTCTCCCTCTCCCACAGAGTCCAAAAGACTGTTTTATACATCAGTGTCTCTTTTGCTGTCTCGTATACAGGGTTATTGTTACCATCTTTCTAAATTCCATATATATGCGTTAGTATACTATATTGGCGTTTTTCTTTCTGGCTTACTTCACTGTGTATAATAGGCTCCAGTTTCATCCACCTCATTAGAACTGATTCAAATGTGTTCTTTTTAATGGCTGAGTAATACTCCATTGTGTATATGTACCTGCATGTGACTTTCAAAATGCCATTTTTATCTTCAAAATACAATAATCATTGGAAAGTTTAGCTTGGATTTTATAGACTTAGAGGAAATTCTGAATTTTCTACCTAGGGAAAAAATTTCACTGATAAAAACATAATCAAGTGGGTGGCAAATCAGGAAATTATTTCCTCAATCACATCTGCCACCCTCCACGCTCTGAAAAGAGTCAGCAAACCGCAGTCTGGAGGGTGAGAACAGCTACCATCTGGTTCTGTAAATAAAGTTTTATTGGAACACAGAAACCGCCATTTTCTGATGTATTATCTTTGCCTATCTTTGTGCTGCAACAGCATAGGTGAGTAGTTGCAACAGACACAGTACAGCACACAAGCCTACAATATTTTCTATCTGGATCTTCACAAAAAAGAAGTTTGCTGACTCTTACCCTAAAGAGACAGAAGTCTACAGGGCACAGTGATACAAGGACAATGCGAGCCAGTCAGGGGAGAAAAGCAGGGGATGACAGGGAAGAAGGGAGCACTGAGGGGATGCTGAGAGGAAGGGGTAGGGGAGGCAGGTGTGCAGAGGGGGATGAGGAGTGACACAAAGAGAGGTGTGGGCAGCCAGGCCACCTGAGAGGGAGGTCAGCCTCAGAAGGGAGCACATCCCATCCTTTGAAACCATCTCCAGAAACTTACAGACCTGAGTGCAAATCCTGATGTGCATCAAACAGTTCCTGAAACTTCTGTTCAGCTTTGTACGCCCGGATGGTCCAGAGTCCCCGGAGAGAAGATGCTAAATGGGAAAATACCGGGCTCCGTGCTGGGGAAACAGAGACAGACACACAGCAGAGAAAGTCAAGGAGGCTGGATGCGAGGAAACCACTGCCTCCCGGGCTCTGTGGTCACACATCCCATCAAAGGGAATCCTCCATGTGACCCTCAAATTCCTGCTCACACCAAGCTTCACTTTAATGACCTGGGAATGAAAGATTCTCCTTGAAACTATCTTTGATCAAATTCAAATCACAGCTAGATTTAGATAAAGAAATTCTTGCTCTTTCATCAAGACCCTCTCACACACGCCTCCCTCCAAATTTTTCTGGCATCTCACCAGGTGGAAATTGTTGACAATTTTTTAAAAATATATTGAAGTACAGTTGATTTACAATAATGTGCTAGTTTAAGGTATATAGTATAGTCATTCAGTTATTTTTTTCAGATTATATTTTATTACAGGTTAATACAAGATACTGAATAAAATTCCCTGTGCTTTGCAGTAATTCCCTGTTGTTGTCTATTTGACACATTAATAGCAGTATGTCTATTAATCCCATACTTCTAACTTGTTCTTCCCTCTTTCCTAATCCCCTTTGCCAACTGTAAGTTTGTTTTTTATGTCTCTGAGTCTATTTCTATTGTGTATACAGATTCATTTGTATTATTTTTAGATTCCATATAAGTGATATCGTATTTATCTTCCTCTGACTTACTTTACAAATAATAATATTCCCTAAGTCCATCAATGTTGCTGCAAATGGTAATATTTCATTCTTTTTCATAGGTGAGTAATTACCATTCACTAATTTTTGAATCAGTAGCCTTTTAAAATTTAATTCCTAATTAGAGTCCTCACCACACTGAATTTTGTTGAGTAACCTGTGGGCTGTCTCCTCCTTAATGAGTAACCTAAGGGCTGGGATAGAGTCAGTACATCCCCCATCCTGCACCAGAGCCAGACACAGGACAGGGTGAGACGAGTAAGGGGAGGGGACAGTCTGCTGCCTCCCCTGTCCTGGGCCTCTCCCTGCACCTGCACCAGGAACCTCTGTGCGGATCACGGATCACCCGGTGCTGCACCACCCTTGTGCCCACAGGACCTGGCAGACGAGGAGCCTTTGAACAGTCTTGACTTCCATTCCAGGAACCTGATGGACATTTTATTAGCTGCCTGCTAGATACCTGTCCTGGTGTTCTGAGGTCACTGCGGTGTGTGACACTCACATCAATCTTTTAGAATCTGACAGTGGCCTTAGTGGCCATTCTCTTTTGAGTGACTACATGTGGGTTTGGGCCTGGTGTCACATGACTGACCATTCATTTCCTGCCTTCTTTTCTAAGAACACACTGACCACAAGCATCAAGGTCAGGCTCCTGCACATCAGGGAACAGGCGGGCTGCAGGCTGCCAAGCAGGGAGGACACTTCTGGTGGGGTTTTCCTTCCTCCAATGAATGAGGCTGTAACTTGCTATTGTCAGGGACACATAGTGAGCCTGTGACCTCTGTCTGGGGGTGAATGATAACTTGTGCTGTATCAGCAGGAAATACTGACATCACTTTCTTACCTGTGTATCTCCTAGAGAAGACCTGTTAGTACAATTAGGTTGTTTATGGGAAGTTAGTAATGCATCTTACAGGAGGCTTCAGAGATTTTATAAAATTATGGGGAAAGAATCAAGGGTGAAACTCCAAACTGTTTTCAGGTTCTCACTCTTTAGTCCAGTATCTGAATGCCTGTCTGATGACAGTTCAGCCAGTACCAACATGCATCTGGGCACTGCACATTTAGAGGGGTTGAGGTACAAATAGGTAAAGACACAGAACCTCCTCTTGTGTTTAGTGTTCCCAATTCTATAAGGAAGGAAGGAGCAGGCTTCCTTCTGTGAGACACTGGGGCTCAGAGAGAATGGGAGACCCTCGGATGGGGGAGGACAGCATGGGCTAGGGGCCAGGTGACAATCCACTCAGCCCTAGGATGAGATGGTTGGATGGCATCACCAACTCAATGGACATGATGAGTTTGAGCAAACTCTGGGAGATGGTGAAGGACAGAGAAGCCTGGCATGCTGCATGTAGCCCCTGGGATCAAAGAGTCAGACACGACTGAGGGACTGAACACAACTACCACCACCACCTAGATAGAGAACATAAACTTTCTAATCAACTGGCTACCACATATGGTTATCTGAGGTATGCAGGATGGGGTACCTGGATTAAATGTATTGTCTAACTTGTTTTATTGACTATATATTCCAAAGCCTTTGATTTTGTGGATCACAATAAACTGTGGAAAATTCTGAAAGAGATAGGAATACCAGACCACCTGACCTGCCTCTTGAGAAACCTGTATGCAGGTCAGGAAGCAACACTTAGAACTGGACATGGAACAACTGACTGGTTCCAAACAGGAAAAGGAGTACATCAAGGCTGTATATTGTCACCCTGCTTATTTAACTTATATGCAGAGTACATCATGAAAAATGCTGGGCTGGATGAAGCACAAGCTGGAATCAAGATTGCTGGGAGAAATATCAATAACCTCAGATATGCAGATGACACCTCCCTTATGGCAGAAAGTGAAGAGGAACTAAAAAGCCTCTTGATGAAAGTGAAAGAGGAGAGTGAAAAAGTTGGCTCAAAGCTCAATATTCAGAAAACGAAGATCATGGCATCTGATCCCATCACTTCATGGGAAATAGATGGGGAAACAGTGGAAACAGTGGCTGACTTTATTTTTTTGGGCTCCAAAATCACTGCAGATGGTGACTGCAGCCATGAAATTAAAAGACGCTTACTCCCTGGAAGGAAAGCTATGACCATCTTAGATAGCATATTAAAAAACAGAGACATTACTTTGCCAACAAAGGTCCGTCTAGTCAAGGCTATGGTTTTTCCAGTAGTCATGTATGGATGTAAGAATTGGACTGTGAAGAAAGCTAAGCACCAAAGAATTGATGTGTTTGGACTGTGGTGTTGGAGAAGACTCTTGAGAGTCCCTTGGACTGCAAGGAGATCCAACCAGTCCATTCTAAAGGAGATCAGCCCTGGGTGTTCTTTGGAAGGAATGATGCTAAAGCTGAAACTCCAGTACTTTGGCCACCTCATGCGAAGAGTTGACTCATTGGAAAAGACTCTGATGCTGGGAGGGATTGGGGGCAGAAGGAGAAGGGGACGACAGAGGATGAGATGGCTGGATGGCATCACCAACTCGATGGACGTGAGTTTGAGTGAACTCCGGGAGTTGGTGATAGACAGGGATGCCTGTCGTGCTGCAATTTATGGGGTTGCAAAGAGTTGGACACGTCTGAACCACTGAAATGAACTGAACTTAACTTGTTTCAGCCTACTCGGTGCAAAAAATCCAAATAATCCACAGTGATGGTGCCAAAGTTCTCAGACTCTCCAGATCAAATATTGAGAAAATCGTGTACTGCTTCTTGACAAAAGCCTCAGAAGGAGCCCATTTCTCCACTTCCATGTGAATGGGAAATAGCCCTTGCCCCATGCAAAAATTCTGTCAAATATTTTTTCTGGAACAATCTCTCTCTCAATGTGCCAGAGACCTGCTTTGCGACAAGACTATTGAATGACTCCATCTCATGAGTGGCCTCAAACCATAAAACGTCTGAACCCTGTCTACACAGAAGACTGGATGGAGCTCATCACTTCCTTTTCTGCCTCCCCAGGTCCTACCATCCCACTGAGTCATATAGGTAGAACTGCACACACACCTGGACTCTACTGCTCCCCATCTATCCAAACACCTCGCCAAACTCGACCTCACAGGAGGTTAGCTGCTTCTCTAGATGAGTGAAAATGTCTTCTACAGATTTTATGAAACTGATGATCACTATTCTTTTTGCAAATAAAGGTAAGTACCTCAAGTGTTTATTATTAAAAACAAAACATACAAATGCCACAATAAAACTCCTCTGACTGGATGAACTGAGATTTTTTTTCCACTTAGTAGATACAGAGAAGCATGAGACTCAACACGCGTCTGTTCTTGGCTTGGTTTCTAGAAGGTTAAGTTGGTATTAATCTCCAATAATTATTCACAGTTGAGGTCTCTGATGCAAACATATCCTCTCCTTACTTTTTGGTTATTTTTATAACTTTTAAAAATATATAACAGTCTATTTTCCTTATTTTTGTTTTAATACTGATGAAATGTGTGCAATAATAAGAGAAAAAATTGATTATTTCATCATCTGTGATTACCTGTAGAATAGACTAATGAATCATAAAATGTGTTCCCCATTATTCTGTTTTTTGCTGCACCTTGCAGAATGTGGTTTCCCAACAAGGACTAAACTGGTTGCCCCCACAGTGGAAGCACAGAGTCTTAACCACAGGACCACCAAGGATGCCTCTGTTCCCCATTATTCTAAAACTAGGAAGGTGAATGGAGTTATCAACTAAATACATACTGAACCGATCCCCCTCCTGAGTTCTCCTAGGGGATTATTTTCAGCATCATTTCTATGAATAGCTTTGAGAAAGGGGAACACAAACAGTGTGGTTCAATTCAGTTCAGTCACTCAGTTGTGTCAGACTCTGTGTGACCCCATGAACCGCAGCACGCCAGCCCTCCCTGTCCATCACCAACTCGCGGAGTCCACCCAAACCCATGTCCATTGAGTCAGTGATGCCATCCAACCATCTCATCCTCTGTTGTCCCCTTCTCCTCCTGCCCTCAATCTTTCCCAGCATCAAGGTCTTTTCAAATGAGTCAGCTCTCTGCATCAGGTGGCCAAAGTATTGGAGTTTCAAATGCTTCAAAATCAGTCCTACCAATGAACACCCAGGACTGATCTCCTTTAGGATGGACTGGTTGTATCTCCATGCAGTCCAAGGGACTCTCAAGAGTCTTCTCCAACACCATAGTTCAAAAGCATCAATTCTTCCCCACTCAGCTTTCAAACAGTGTGGTTATCACCCCAAATACTGAAAATGACAAAGAGCAGACATGAAAATAAAAGGGCTTATCTTTTCAATAGGGCTCCCCTGGTGACTTAGATATCAGAGTCCACCAGCAATGCAGGAGAGCTGGGTTCAACCCCTGGGTCAGGAAGATCCTCTGGAGAAGGGAATGGCTATCCACTTCAGTATTCTTGCCTGGGGAATTCCATGGACAGAAGAGCCTGGTGGGCTACAAACCATGTAGACTCAAAGAGTCAGACATGATTAAGCAACTAACACACATCTTTCCGATACTTTTAACAACTGCAACTTACTAGAACATGTGAAAGAATATTTTTTTCAAATATATCACTTTTGACATATATTTCCTGAGGTCTCCTTTCCTTTCCCTAATCTTTTCCTTTCCTTGTCATTTCTGGTAACTTTGAGTTCAGTTCAGTCGCTCAGTCGTGTCTGACTCTTTGCGACTCCATGAACCACAGCACGCCAGGCCTCCCTGCCCATCACCAATTCCCAGAGTTTACCCAAACTCATGTCCATTGAGTCAGTGATGCCATCCAACCATCTCATCCTCTATCATCCCCTTCTCCTCCTGCCTTCAATCTTTCCCAGCATCAGGGTCTTTTCAAATGAGTCAGCTATTCGTATCAGGTGGCCAAAGTATTGGAGTTTCAGCTTCAACATCAGTCCTTCCAATGAACACTCAGGACTGATCTCCTTTAGGATGGCCTTGTTAGATTTCTTTGCAGTCCAAGGGACTCTCAAGAGTCTTCTCTCCGACACCACGGTTCAAAAGCAGCAATTCTTCAGTGCTCAGCTTTCTTTTGAAGAACAATTCTCTATTTTCCTTCTACATTAGTTCCAACATGATTAAATACTTTCAATAATAGTATTAACAGAGTGGATACTCTGTGTTAGGACATAGGTCATGAACAAGACAGAAATGGTTCCTGTCCTCATGGTGCTCACATCCATCCTCCTTGGGATAAAATGCAAAGGGCAGCTGACCCGCTGCCAGCTCCATTTGCCTTAAGGGCCAAACCTACTCTCAGGGGCCATAACTTTCAATCACCTAATGTTAACAGTGAGAAATACCATAGAACAGTCTGCAGAGTTTCAGGGGTCTGGTTAATTGAGGCATAAATGGAAGACAGACTGCACTGCCATCCCAACCTGAGAGCCCTGGTACTCACTTGTACATTCCAGGCGTTTCACATCTCGTGATGTCTCTAAGAAATATCGCCGAAGAAAAAAGAAAATGATGCCAAGGGGAATCACAGGTATAGCAGTCCAAGGAATTGCAGCCACCATCACGCCCACCACACCAATCACAAGTAGAAATGTCTGAAATAGCGAAAATACAGAGGCCTTCATATCAAAGATACTTTTCAAAGATAAATTTTATTGATTTGTTAGGATTAAACTCCTTTCCTTGAAACTTGTTGAAACAGCAGGGAATGCTTTCCCTTCCAAAGAAATAGAAGTATAGGTGGTCCTCATGATGTTTATTGCATGCACCAAACACTCTGATAAGAACTTTCTAGGTATCAGCTCTTGTGATACACTCAGTAGCCCTTTGAGGCAGGAATTATTATTTTTAACAGATGAGACTATTTGAGGCTCAGAGAGTAGGAGCTGCATCTCAAACTATCAGGAGTCAGCAGGTGTTACTAGAGAAAGGAGTGAGCAAGCATTACAGATGAGGAATCCAGATGCTTCAGCTATCCATGTAGGGATAAAGAAGTGGTTAATCACTTTCACTTTTCACTTTCATGCATTGGAGAAGGAAATGGCAACCCACTCCAGTGTTCTTGCCTGGAGAATCCCAGGGACGGGGGAGCCTGGTGGACTGCCGTCTATGGGGTTGCACAGAGTCAGACACTACTGCAGCGACTTAGCAGCAGCAGCAGCAATTACAAATTCAGTGTAACGTATCTAGTAACAGTATTATCTAATTTTACAAATGGAGACAGTGAGGCACAGGGAGAGGAAAAGTAACTTGATGGAAACTGCAAAGCCTAAGTCACGGAGCTGGGAACCCCATGTCATGAGCCATTATGACATATTTAAGCTTGCCTCCAACATACAACCATCTTTCTGTCATTATACTAAGTAGTTAAAATGCCCATTCCAAAGGTTAACTATTATAACACCACCAGATTCCATTTACAATGTGTGTACTGTGTGTAAGGCCCTGTGTTGGGTTCCATGAATATTCTCTTAATCATCACATCATCCCCTGAGATGATTTTCTCTTAGGAAATGATCTAGGTCTAAAAAAGATATCAGGTAGAATAGAAAATGAAATCATTGGTTGATGCTGATTTAAGCATCCATCTTTATCAGGAAAAGTATAATGATACTCTGGAGGACAGTATCAGGCAATAAGAATGCAATCAACACTTAGTGTCTGCCTGCTATGAAAGTCGGGTGAGGTGGTAGGGACTAGCAGATTCACCCAGTTTTGACCAAGGCCTCTGAAGTTTATGATCTCAGGTGGATACAAATCCATGGTGATATTCACAGGGGGGATGGGGAAACACAGGGAAGAATACCTGAATATTTTTAGACAATTCTAAGACTTATGACTGATTTTATAGGCTGGTTTAACAAATATAAAGAATGGCATGAATGATTTGCAGGCAGTAATCACAGTTAATGGAAATTTTGACCAAAAAGGAGCTGGGATGAGAAGGTTGAGATGCTTATCTGAGTTAACAATGAATATTCTTTACAGATAAGAAATAATGAAGTTGGGAGGGTAAGTGGTTGTCCTAAAGTTTCCCAGTAAGGTATTGCTTATCCTGGAGAAGGAGAGGAGCAGTTTGTGCTCAGGGAATCCCAGAGTCACAGCTGCAGGCAGGAGGAACAACCAACCAGAACTGTGACTCTGTGGCCAGGAGCCCTTGGGAACCAAACTGCATGATCTGGATGGAGACCCATGTGCTTTCCTGTTTCTCCCTGTCTCTGCTGTGGTATCAAAAGAAAACTCAGAGTGAAGAGCATGGAGTTCTGAAGGAATAAATGCTAATCATAAGTGGAGAAAAGTAGGGCTGTCTGACCTCCCTCCTATTAGACCTACAGAAAACAATTTCTTTCAGCCACTGGCTTGACTGTGCATCCTACCAGGCTACAACCTTCATGTTCATAGGGAGGGGTCCTTCCAGCTCCTTCTATGTCTAGCCTTTAGGTCACTTGGCTTGCCATTGTTTTTTGTCAAAAACAAAAAACTACACCTAAAGTGTTAATTATTAAAAGAAAAAAACCCAAATTACTGGTTTTTAGCAGACTTGCATCATTTGATGAACAACATTCATCCGTTTCAATAATCTGGCTCTCCCCAGGTGGCTTCCCTGGTGGATCAGTCATTAAAGAATCTGACTGCTATGCAGGAGACCCAGGTTTGGTCCCTGGGTCAGGAAGTTCACCTGGAGAAGGAAATGGCAACTGACTCCAGTATTCTTGCCTGGAACATCCCATGGACAGAGGAATCTGGCATGCTAGAGTCCATGGGGTCAAAAAGAGTCAGACAAGACTGAGTGACTAAACCACTCCAGGTGAGGGCCTTTTATGACTAACCCAGCCTGGCACGTAGCCTGGGAAGCAGAGGTAAGATCAAAATGAAGGGCTCCATGGAAGCTGTGCCAATGCTTTTTCCTTAGGTACCCACTGAAGACCCATTACTAATGCTCTCAGAAACTCTGGAGTTAGGTTCAGATTTCATGGCCCTAAATTCTAAAGCAATTCAAAGAGGGTGCCTCTAACAGCTTTATTATACACACACACACACACACACACACACACACACACACAACATATTGGTTTCCCAAGTGGCTCAGATGGTAAAGAATCTGCCTGTAATGCAGGAGACCCAGGTTTGATCCCTGGGTTTGGAAGATCCCCTGGAGAAGGGATGGGCAACCCACTCCAGTATTCCTGCCTGGAAAATCCCATGGACAGAGGAGCCTGGCAGGCTACAGTCCATGGGGTCCCAAAGAGTTGGACATCACTGAGAACTTTTACTTTTATATTTATGTACATTTGTGAATCTTTTATTGCCAGCCATCTTAAACCCTTTATAGAAGTTTGTAGAAGATGAAAATAGTATCTAAGCAACAAGTTAACATCTGAAGAAGGAAACAAAAGATCCTAGTGTACAATAAACACACAATAAATCCCTTCCTTGTAGCCAACCTCATTTCTTTCTCCTACATTCTCAGAAATGCCAAAAAGCCCAATTCAAGCTACACACACAGTTACCCCCACCTGGTTGGATTCCAGGCCCATCTGATGGACCACATCACCACGGCATGTGCTTCTGCACCTCTGTCAGACTATGGAACAGAGACAGTGATGGGTATATAGAAAGAAGTATATTGACCCAGAAGCAAATGACCCAAGTCCTGATATTCCCCAGATAAGAAGAATCATTATTTTTATATATTTCCCATTTGGGAAATTCTATCCAAAGTCTATGAATCCACATAATCAAATAAAAAAATTCTTAGACGAAATCTTTCACTTGAGAGAAAATGGTGATTTTTCATAATTCAGAAAAATTCACAGAAAATCCCTGGGCTGGGAAGATCCCCTAGAAAAAAGAATGGCACACCACTCCATTATTCTTGCCTGGAGAATTCCATGGACAGAGGAGGCTGGCAGTTTAGTCCATGAGGCTACAAAGAATCGGACACAACTGAGTGACTAACAAGTGTACACACCCACGTACAAACCCTAAGACTAAGCTTTTCTAAACCTGGCCTTTGCTTGGGATATGTTAATCACATTCTTCATCCCTTATTTGACTGCCTTGGGTCTTTTCACAACCACATAAGCTCTGGGACCTGGATATCCTTCAATTCACTCCCAACTTAGAGTCATAGCTAACTCCACTGAAGAGTGAATAGTGGGGTTTGGTTCACAGTTTGCTAACCAGCACGATAGGAAGCTTTAGGGAAACATGGTGTATCTCTTCCTTCATGTTTAGTGTATCTCACTGATCAATAGTTTCCTTTCCACTTTTGTCAGAGTTCAACGATATTACAAAATTTAAGACTGGAGTCCTCTTATTTTATAATTTATCATGGTACACCTTAAAAAGAAGAGCACTATAAAAGTATATCACAGGGAAATCTATTTAACATTCTGTGATAACCTATATGAGAAAAGAACCTAAAAAAGAATGAATATAGGTACATGTATAACTAAATCACTTTGCTGTACATCTGAAACAAATACAACATTGTAAATCAACCATATTCCAATAAATTTAAAATATTTTTTAAAAAAGAAAATAGTCTTTAAAAAAAAGCTAAAATCAAGGATTTTGAAATCCATCTTATAAATAAAAGAAAAAAACAGCATATTAAAGTATGTAGAAGAATGAAAATAGAAAAAAAAATAGACTCTTGAGAGTCCCTGGTACAGCAAAGAGATCAAACCAGTCAATCTCAAAGGAAATCAATGGTGATTATTCACTGGAAAGATTGGATGCTGCAGCTCCAATACTTTGGCCACCTGATGTGAAGTGCTGACTCACTGGAAAAGACCCTGATGCTGGGAAAGACTGAGGGCAGGAAGAGAAGGGAGCGACTGAGGATGAGATGGTTGGATGGCATCATCAACTCAATGGATACGAGTTTGAACAAACTCTGGGAGATAGTGAAGGACAGGCAAGCCTTGCGTGCTGCAGTCCATGAGGTCACAAAAAATCAGACACAACTAAGCAACTAAATGACAAAAGACCTGAATGAAAAAGAAAACTAACTTCTAAGCAGAAAAATCAACAAACACAAAGCGTGGTTCTTTGAAATCACCACAAAATGCAAAAGGAAAAAAAAAAAAAGAGAGAGAAAATTTACAATTCACATGAATTAAAAGAGGATAACACCAAAGACTGGGCTTCCCTGGTGGCTCAGATGGTAAAGAATCTGCTTGCAATAGGGGAGATCCACATTTGATCCCTGGGTTGGGAAGATCTCCTGGAAAAGGAATAGCAACCTATAGAAGTATTCTTGCCTGGAGAATCCCATGAACAGAGGAGCCTGACAGGTTACAGTCCATGGGGTTACAAAGAGTCGGACATGACTGAGGAACTAACACTTCAGCTTTCATTTTAATACAAAAGATACCATAAGCATTACAAAGAGACTATAATAAACATTGTGCAGATAAACTTTTAAATTTTAATATAAAGGACAAATGTCTTAAAAAATGACATATAAAACATAACAATATAGAAAATCATAATAAATGCATATTGATTGAGAATTGGAATTCTTTTTTTTAAATTTTACTTATTTTATTGTTTTGGCCATTCCATGCAGCTTGTGGGGTCTTAGTTTTCCTACCAGCAATTGAACTCAGGCCCGCAGCAGTGAAAGCACCAAGTCATGACCACTGGACTACCACGGAATTCCCTGAATACATAATTTTTAAATTTCTCAAAGAAAAGACTGTAAGTCCAGAGGGCTTCACAAAAACACTGTGCAGAAAAGTTTTACCAAACTTTTCCCGGTACTTTTCCAGGGTCCAGCATTATCATGATATAAAAACCAGATAAAGACATTAAAAGAAAGAAAAATTGCAAACCAAACTGTCTTGGAATATTAAACGACATACCAATGAACATAAAAAGGTAATATTCCACAATCTAACTTGACTGGGCAAGTCCAAAATACTCAGGGTCGCCTGTTACAAAGGACAGATTGGAACCCTTGGGCAGGGCTGATACTGTTCTCTACAAGTAGAATTTCTTTTTATTTCAGGGAGGCTTTGTCCCTACTTAAAATCAGCTAATTATGGACTTCAATCACATCTACAAAATACCTACAGAGCAACACACAGATCACCTTTTTACTGAATAACTGAGGAATGTAGTCTGGTCAAGCTGACATTAAACTTACCTTTAAAAATGGAAATATTTCCCATGTATTTTCATGAAGATACATAAGAATTGATGCTTTTGAACTGTGGTGTTGGAGAAGACTCTTGAGAGTCCCTTGGACTGCAAGTAGATCCAACCAGTCCATCCTAAAGGAAATCAGTCCTGAATATTCATTGGAAGGACTGATGTTGAAGCTGAAACTCCAATACTTCGGCCACCTGATGCAAAGCGCTAACTCATTAGAGAAGACCCTGATACTGGGAAAGATTGAAGGCAGGAGGAGAAGGGGATGACAGAGGATGAGATGGTTGGATAGCATCACTGACTCGATTGACATGGGTTTGAGTAAGCTCCGGGAGTTGGTGATGGACAGGGAAGTCTGGCATGCTGCAGTACATGGGGTCATAAAGAGCCGGACATGACTGAGCGACTGAACTGACTGACACTTCTGATAACAAAAGCTGAGAAAATATTTTAAGTAAAGCAAATTATAGACCAATATCCTTCATGAACAACAGGTCCAGAAATTCTTGATAAACTACATACAGCAATACAGAAAAAGATGCTACATTATGACCAAGTAAACTCTTTTCCAGGAATGTTAAGTTTAACTTTCAAATACCAATCACTATAATTCACATTAAAAGAGTAAAGATAAATAATTGTATGACCAGCTGAAGAGATGTAGAAGAAATATTTGTTAAAATTCAATACCTATTCTTCATTTTTTAAAAAGAAGTAAAATTCTTGACAATTGAGAAATTAAAAGAAACATTTTCAATCTGATAACAGATACCTACATAAAAAATTGCAATTAATATTATTTGTAATGAAAAATTACTGAAAGATTTTGCCCTAAGAATACAAGATTATCTTATTTAACCGATTCTCTTTAACACTAACTGGAAACTCTAGCCACAACAAGTCAAGAAAAGGAAATAAAGGTCATAGATATTGGAAATGAAGATACAAAACTGCCATTATTTACAGCTGACATGATTGCATATGGACAAAATCCTATAGAATTAAAAAAAATAAAAAACATACCACTATTGACTCCAGGCAATGCAAAGTTAATTCACAAATAAATCAACTATATTTCTATAAACTAGCAACAGCAAGTGAGTAATAGTATCAGAAACAAGACTTCCCTAGTGGTCCAACTGGTTAAGAATCCACCTGCCAATGCAGGGAACATGGGATCGATCCCTGGTTTGGGAAGAATCCACATGTGCAGAGCAGCTAAGCCCATGTGCCACAGTCACTGAGCCCAGGCTCTAGAACCAGACAGCTGTACCTACCGAGCCCATGTGCCACAATTACTGAAACCCATGCGCCCTAGAGCCCATACTCTGCAATAGGAAAAGCTAAATGAGAAGCTCACCTACAGCAACTAGTCACTCCCACTCACCACAACTAGAGAAAGCCCATACATAGCAAAGAAGGCCCAGTGCATCCAAAATAAATTAATAAATAATTTTTAAAAATCCAATAATACTATGAAAAACAAATATGCATGAATAAATTTAACCAGAGAAGTGTAATATGTCTATACTAAATATTACAAAATATTTCTAAAATTAAAGAAGACCTAAATAAGCAGAGAGAGACAAATATTAGTAATTGCAGATCCAACATTGTTAAGACTCAGACTTCATGAATATTCTATAGAATATTCTATTCTATAAAGGAAACATTAATAAAATTTTCAGGCTTTTATCTAAAAACAAATTGAAAGATTTCTAAAACTGACATATAAAAGTAAAGAATCCAGAATGATCAAAGCAAACTTGACAAAGAAGCACAAAGTTAGACAATTTAAACTACGGGTTTCATCTCTTATTAAAATGTACAGTAACTAAGAATGCAGTATTGGTATAAGGATCAAAATATTGGCATAACCTGCAACTACTGAGGAACAAAATAAATTATACAGATGCAGATTTCCTTAATCCAATGCATAAAAGTCTTTAGCAAACATGTCCAGAATAATTGGAAAAAAATAAAACTCAATGACTAATTACTCTTTCACATATAAAGATTAGTGCAAGATGCATCAATATCTAAGAAGTTAGAACACAGAAAATTATCTTCACACTCCTAAGGATATGCAAAGATTTCTTAGGATACAAAAACATCAACTACGAAAGAAAAAAAAAAAGGTAAACATTAGACTTCATCAAAATTAGACCTTGATCTCCACTAAGGATATAAATGGCAAGCCACTGACAGGAAGAAAATATCCACAAAGGACTAGCATTAAATATATATTAAAAATAAACATCCCCAAGGGGAATTTGAGGAAGGGGTTGGGAAAGGGATCAACACCCACAGAGATCTCAAAATGACAAAGTCATTGTTCAGTGAGAGAGGCTAGAATACTCTGTACACACTTTCCCTGACATCTCCACACAATGAAATGCAAGGGTCAGTGGTGCTGAGACAGGTAAAGGCTGCAAAAGCAAGTGACCCATAATAACCTATTACACTGAGTCTCAGGCTTCATTCTCAATATCCAGATGCAGTGGCCTGTTGTTTTGAACTCCCCTCTCTGGAAAGAAATGACTGAGGACACCTCCTTCACATTTTCTTTTTCTTGGGCATCTTCACTTTATAAAACTGCAGTCAGTGCGTTCTGTGTGTGCTGAGGAGGGAATGACATGGTCCCTGGTGGTCTCACCATGGTCGCCATTGGTCACCCAAGTGCCCTCAGGATTAGCGCTTTGTGTCCATGAAAGGACGTGAAGACTAGTTCAGCTCTGACAAGCTGCTGGGTTGTTTTTTTTTTTTTTTTTTCCTGAATGAGGGATGTGTGGGGAATAAGCGTTTTGCAACTTAGTTTTCCTCAATAAATTACAGTATTTTGCTGAGAGCAGCTGTGTGCAAGTTCACATGCTCAGAGCAGTCCTAAACCTTTTTTTTTTTTGGAAAATTACAATGCCTAAACCTAACTTCCACATCTCACCTTCATTTTCACTTGTTTTAGCAGTAGGAAGACTCCTTGGAGATGACGATTTCAACGACAAGAATTGTAGATAATTTAGACTTCTTACTCAGTGTCATTTGGGACTTCGGCAAATTGTTTGAAAATTACATTACTCTGAAATAGTTAATGCTCAATGGTCTATCTTGAAAACAACTTATTTTTATTTTGTGAGTCTATATAAGAAAGTATTCATCAAAATCTTCAAGGATTACAAACCTGGAATCTCTGTGATACAAATTCATGAGATGATATTTATGGGCCTTGAAACTGTCTCTGATAATAACTTTAATGCAACATAATGCCACTTTGCCAAAGGCAAAAGGAGAAGAGGGTAGCAGAGAATGAGATGGTTGAATAACATCACTGATTCAATGACATTGAACTTGGGCAAACTCCAAGAGATAGTGAGGGACAGGAAGACCTGGTGTGCTGCAGTTCACGGGATCACAAAGAGTTGAACATGACTTAGCAACTGAACTACAACAAATACCACTGTCATCAGACTATTCCTCTTACCTAAAACACACATGTGGTATTTTAAAAATAGATACTTAGTGCTCAACATGCATTTAGATGTTATGCAAAAAATAATATTAAAATGAATTTCATTTTTATCTTTCCAACAAACTTAGGAAGTGGATGTTATTTTTTCCATTTTACAGAAAAGGAGAGTGTGGCTTTGTGGGGCAGAGATGGTAAGAGGGAGAGCTCAGATGGAGGCTTGGAAAGGGAGACTGTGGGGCTCTGCACTGCCACACTTTAAAGCTGTTGATATCATGAATAATTATCAGATGCATCACACCACATAAACTGACTTTTTTATGCTGCTCTCCTTCATCCTCTGAAATGGTGGACAGATCCAATTTGCGCAACCACTTATATAATGTGACTGAACAGGCTGGTAGCTGTAAGAGTCAGTGTACAGGATGGTGCACAAACTCATGATCATCTCTCTGTTGGAATGTGGTCTCTGAGTGAAATCACCTGAGGGGGTGGACTGTCCTGCAGTGTAGACCACTACTCAGAGTCCAGGGTTTTCCTTAGCCACACTTGGCATCACTATCACAAAATATTAAATAAATTATCTGAAATTTCATCTAAGGGAATGAGAAGGAATTAGATGAGGGAAAGTATATGGAATAAACACTTTCAGTTCAGTTCAGCTCAGTTCAGTCACTCAGTCATGTCCGACTCTTTGCAACCCCATAAACTGCAGCACGCCAGGCCTCCGTGTCCATCCCAATTCCCGGAGTTCACTCAAACTCACGTCCAATGAGTCGGTGATGCCATCCAGCCATCTCATAAAAATAAAAATGATCAAGAATCTTCTAAGGTTTATCAAATACAACAGGGATAAACAAAATCATCAAAAATGAGTTTGAACACAGGTATGCTAACATTGCTGAAAAAGGACCTTCCAGCCCCTTCCCCTCAGCTGGTGATAGAGAGAAAGACTGGGTCCCACACAGGAATTTGGCTTCCACCAGCACCTTTTGCCCCACCATTCACAGTGGCCTTTCCCTCTCATCTGGGATCAAAGGTCACCTCCTAGAAGCTTCTCCTACCTCCTAGACCAGGAGTCAGCTCTTTGCATCAGGTGGCCAAAATATTGGAGTTTCAGCATCAACACCAGTCCCTCCAATGAACATTTAGGACTGATTTCCTTTAGGATGGACTGGTGGTTGGATCTCCTTGCAGTCCAAGGGACTCTCAAGAGTCTTCTCCAACACCACAGTTCAAAAGCATCAATTCTTCGGCACTCAGCTTTCTTTACACTCCAACTCTCACATCTATCTACACATGACTACTGGAAAAACCATAGCCTTGACTAGACAGACCTTTGTTGGCAAAGTAATGTCTCTGCTTTTTAATATGATGTCTAGGTTGGTCATAACTTTCCTTCCAAGGAGTAAGTATCTTTTAATTTCATGGCTGCAATCACCATCTGCAGTGATTTTGGAGCTCCAAAAAACAAAGTCTGACACCATTTCCACTGTTTCCCCATCTATTTCCCATGAAGTGATGGGACCGGATGCCATGATCTTCGTTTTCTGAATGTTGACCTTTAAGCCAACTTTTTCACTCTCCACTTTCACTTTCATCAACAGGCTCTTTAGTTCTTCTTCACTTTCTGCAATAAGGGTGGTGCCATCTACATATCTGAGGTTATTGATATTTCTCCTGGCAATCTTGATTCCAGCTTGTGCTTCATCTAGCCCAGCATTTTTCATGATGTACTCTGCATATAAGTTAAATAAGCAGGGTGACAATATACAGCCTGGACGTAGTACCTTTTATATTTGGAACCAGTCTGTTGTTCCATGTCCAGTTCCAACTGTTGATTCCTGACCTGCATACAGATTTCTCAAGAGGCAGGTCAGGTGGTCTGGTATTCCCATCTCTTTCAGAATTTTCCACAGTTTATTGTGATCCACACAGTCAAAGGCTTTGACATAGTCAATAAAGCAGAAATAGATGTTTTTCTGGAACTCTTTTGCTTTTTCAGTGATCCATCGGATGTTGGCAATTTGATCTCTGGTTCCTCTGCCTTTTCTAAAACCAGCTTGAACATCAGGAAGTTCACGGTTCACGTACTGTTGAAGCCTAGCTTGGAAAATTTTGAGCATTACTTTACTAGCATGTGAGATGAGTGCATTTGTGCGGTAGTTTGAGCATTCTTTGGAATTGCCTTTCTTAGGGATTGGAATAAAAACTGACCTTTTCTAGTTCTGTGGCCACTGCTGGCATATTCAGTGCAGCACTTTCACAGCATCATCTTTTAGGATTTGAAACAGTTCACCTGGAATTCCATCACCTCCACTAGTTTTGTTTGTAGTGGTGCTTTCTAAGGCCCACTTGACTTCACATTCCAGGATGTCTGGCTCTAGGTGAATGATCACACCATCGTAATTATCTGGGTCATGAAGATCTTTTTTGTACAGTTATGTTTATTCTTGCCACCTCTTCTTAATGTCTTCTGCTACTGTTAGGTCCATAACATTTCTGTCCTTTATTGAGCCCATCTTTGCATGAAATATTCCCTTGAGATCTCTAATTTTCTTGAAGCAATCTCTAGTCTTTCCCATTCTATTGTTTTCCTCTATTTCTTTGTACTGATCACTGAGGAAGGCTATCTTATGTCTCCTTGCTATTCTTTGGAACTCTGCATTCAAATGGGTATATCTTTCCTTTTCTCCTTTGCTTTCTGCTTCTCTTCTTTTCACAGTTATTTGTAAGGCCTCCTCAGACAGTCATTTTGCTTTTTTGCATTTCTTTTTCTTGGGGATGGTTTTATCCCTGTCTCCTGTACAATGTCACGAACCTCCATCCATAGTTCATCAGGCACTCTGTCCATCAGATCTAGTCCCTTAAATCTATTTCTCACTTCTACTGTATAATCATAAGGGATTTGATTTAGGTCATACCTGAATGGTCTAGTGGTTTTCCCTACTTTCTTCAATTTAAGTCTGAATTTGGCAATAAGACACCTTAGGACAGAGCAATCAGCCTGTGATAAGAAAAACTGTCTACAAAATAAAAGACATTTTCTGAGATGACTTTGATCCCATAATCGAATTACTGGCTTAAAAGCCTTCATATCTTCAAAGCTTCTCTCTATTAAACTTGTTGGACTTCTCAGGTGGCTCAGTGGTAAGAATCTGCCTACACTGCAGGAGACACAAGTCTGATCTCTGGGTCAGGAATATTCCCTGGACAAGGAAATGGAAACCCACTCCAGGATTCTTCCCTGAGTAATCCCATGGATGGAGAAGCCTGGTGGGCTGCAGTCCATGGTGTCACAGAAGAGTTGGACACAATTTAGCAACTAAACAACATTGTCCTTGTTAAAGTATTATTTTCACCTTATTTTTAACCAATCTTTTATTTGGCTTTATCCAAATAAAATGGTGCAGCAGATATTTGTCCCCTGTGGGACTACAACACATCATGCTCGTGCTCAATTGTGTCCAACTCTTTGCAGCCCCATGGACTATAGCCTGCCAGGCTCCTCTGTCTGTGGAATTTTCTGGGCAATAATACTGAAGTGGGTTGCCATTCCATTCTCCAGGACATCTTCCCAACCCAGGAATTGAACCCATGTCTCTTGCATCTCCTGCATTTGCAGGTAAATCCTTTACCACTGAGCTACTTGGGAAGCCCAATACAGTGCATAATTTAGTTAATCTAGGTTATCTTTCCATGAGAGGTGACTGTCTCTCTGTTATGAAATGTGCTCACAGTAAAGGGAATGCACACCAGACACCTGGAAGGCAGAGGGAGAACCATTTACCCAGCATGTCGCTGCTTCAGAGGAACATTGACATGATTGTGTAGCCACTCCTGCCCCAGGAGTTACTCAGGTCACAGCCACACCTCTCTCTCAAAAACACAGCCTCTTACAGAAGATAACAGGACACATCACCAGGCTGAAAGGCCCACCTCCAGTCCCTGTGAAAAATCCTTAAGAAACAGGCACTCTGCTCTTCCCTGTGAGAACTCTGGCAGGACTGGTACACTACCTGGATGAAATCTTGAAATATCAGGGGCAGCAAGTCATCCATATGCCCAATGTCTTTGAAGAAACGATTTAAAATTCTTCCTGCAAGAATAGGATACAAAAATTACTCATTTCCTCAGATAGGAGCTTTAAGAGAAATAATTCATGAACAAATCAAAACAATATTTTTGAAGTATATGTATTTACTTTCCTGGTAATACAGTGTCCCCAGTGCAGGGGACATGGGTTTGACCCCTGGTGCAGGAAGATTCCACATGCCACAGAGCAACTAAGCCTGTGCACCACAACTACTGAAGTCCATGTGCCTAGAGCCTGAGCTCTGCAGCAGAAAAAGCAACCACAGTGTGCAGCAACAAAGACCCATGCAACTAAAAACAAATAAATAATTCTTTTTTTTAAAAGTCTACCTGCCAGTGCAGAAGACATAAGAGACAGGGGTTCAATTTCTGGGTCAGGAAGATCCCCTGGAGTTGGAAATGGCAACCCCCTCCAGTATTCTTACCTGGGAAATCCCATGGACAGAGGAGCCTGGCAGGCTACAGTCCATGGGACTACAAAAGAGTCAGACATGATTTAGTGGTAACACAATAACAAATTAAATATATTACAAATTCATATGAAATAAGCCAATGTCAATGGTAAAAAGAAAGACAAAATAGGATGATACCTAAAGAGAAACAAAAATACCACCAAATGGCAGTGGGTGGGAAATTGAAATTGAGTCCTGATTTCTACAATAATGAGGGAATCTTGTGGCAGTAACAGGAAGGGTTGGTGGATTTGAGAATGTTCCCTCCCTTTAGATCCATCCCATCTAAGACTTACTCCAAGTGCTAAATTGGCAAATCAATAGTTGCAAAATACCTAAGTTAATCCTAATTGTTACACCAATTTTGCTTTAATTATCACAATTAATTTTGCCAAGTGATACTTTTTAAATAAACATAATTATAACCTCTCTGCAATTTCTTTTTTTTCCCCTCCAGATGGCTCACAGCAGCTCACATTTTGGGAAATTATGGCTTGTGGCCATTTCCAAGTTGTAAGTTTACTACTTGGGTAATAAGCTGTTATTTTCAGAGGTATACCAGATGTGACAAGCACAGACTTATGAATAAGCTTCTAAGAAGACCAGAGGGATGTAGGCAGGAAAAGTGAAATATTACTAAATGACCAAGAATCACTTATCATTGATTTTACTTCCCTTCTCAGATTCCACAATAATAGTATATCCTTAAGGCTGCAGGATAGAATATGAGAATTTCTTGTAAATATCTGGTGTGAACTAAAAATGTCACCTGTTACATCATTAAACAAAGGATGCTGCAGCCATCAGGACTCTGCAGCCACCCCTGCAAGGGTGATGCACCCTGAGGAGACTCAGGATGAGAAAGAACAGGACGCTGGCCCCAGACAGGGGAGGTGCACACCAAAGGAACTGTAGCAGGGAGGAGCTAATATTGACTCCATGCTGGATCTGTTTCTTTGACCATTGCTATGCATTGTTTTTGTCAGGGAACACTGCCCTCCTGCCTGAATGTTAAACTAAATTGGCTTTTATCAGCTCACAGGGAGACAATCTGACTTTCACCACCTGTGAATGGCTGCAGAAAAATTGCCCTCTTATTGTGCAAGATAACTGGCTTTTTGACTTCACTTCCTCGCTTCCTCTCCCCTATGTTCTGTAAAAGAACCAGGCATCCAGACCCCAGTAAGATGGCTATTTTGAGATATCAGTCTGTCATCTTCTTAGTCTGCCAGGTTTCCAAATAAAGTCATTATTCTTTGCCTTAACATGTCGTCTGTAAGATTTACTGGCATTGTGAGACAAGCAGAGTGAGCTTGAACTTGGTAACAAGTAATACCACTATATGTGGTTTTTCTCTTCATGCCATCACATACCAGAAACAAAGACAACCATAAATCATTTGTTAAAAATTCTACTTTTGAAAATAAACACAGAAAAGAGTTCAATTTAATATACCGCTAAAAGAGTAAATAACTGATGCCCCTAAACCTTTGGTCCTATATTTGCAGTACTTATTTGGGCTTCTATTTTCTTGAAGGAATGAATTTCTGATAATAGACACAGGAGGGGGAAACAAGATACACACTGTTATGCCTGCTGCTCTAGGATTAGTGATCTTAAAGATTTAAACTTGGTTCCAAATCCTTGAATAATAAATCAGCATCTGGAGAAGCCTACAGGCCATCAAGAGCCTGGTTAACAGTGGTCACAACCACTCAGAGGCTGTTATAACAGAAATTCAGCCCCACTTGATGCTCCCAAATTTATGACTGTAGTTTTCACATCAACAGGCAAAGTAGAGAGACCTCGCAGCTGTAATAGCAAAGACTCTTCCAATCACTTCCTCACTCCAGCTTCATTATAAGATGAGATTCTGTGGGCCTCTGCAGTTTACCATCCTGTGCTCCTCACAGTGCCTGGACTAAAGAACATGTGTTGAATAAATCTGCACAAGATGCTGCACTAAACAGTCTTATTTAATCCTCACAACAGTCTTGTGAAACAGGAAGGGCGCCGGTTATTCCCATTTCACAGGAGAGAAGTTCCCAGACACCATGCCATCATCCTCACTGAGGTTCATTAGGCACTGACCCTGTGCTAAGTGCTGTGAATGTATTAACCTGCTTAATGCCCACAACGTCAAGATATTGGTAAGTGTGTGAATAGAATCCTCATTTTATATGTAAGACAATTGAAACACAGAAAAATTAAATAACTAGCATATAAGTATTAACATAACTATAACTGGCTACCACTATTAATAACTAGCACTAGGATTGAACCCAGGAAGTTGGCTCCAGGGTCCATACTTATAACCATGACAACATCCTGCCTGGAGATTTGCCTGCCCAGTAGTATCCACCTACTCTGGCCTTGATCACACAGCTAGTTGATGGCCAGGCCAAGGCTACTGCTGTCCTCTCTCCAGTCACATCCCTGCCTCAACAGGCCCTGTCAATCATCACCTGCAAAAACAAAGCCACCCTGTGCCTCAGAACAAGTCTAACCAAATGAACTGAGTGGGCATGTAGGCTGATGAACTAACTCTTCATAGGAACCTAGGTCACGAGACTACCTTCAGAAGCAAGACAGGTCGAAGGCCTCAGGGAGGAGGAAGCAATCACTGCGAAACCTTCAGGGACACTCTTAACACTGAAGATCCACCTGCTATAAACCACAAGACCTCCTAAACATAACCAAAAGTCCATTGTAAAACTAGAGGGTTGATTTTATTGAAGAGGATGTTTATATTTCACTGATCTTGTATTTTAATTAATCTTACATTACCGTTTAGGTAAAACTCAAGGGCATATGTCAGAGTTCTGTGGTCCCAGAAATGGATGGACAGTGAAAGAAACACACAGCCTGTCTTCAGTACAGATTTTCCTGGAAGAAAGTCCTTCCTAGTTAGCTTAAGACTATGTAACACAGCCAACATTTCAACAGCTAGTCAAAAACATTTCAACACATTTGCATCATCTGTTAGGTGTTTCATATGCCACATAACAAATGGACTCCTAAATCATCCTGCAAAGTAAACAGTCATGTATTTTTACAGACATGTATAAATTGGAATAAAAGCTTATATGCTTCTATATTCAGATTTTCTCTGGCAGTAAAAATGATCAGTGAAGCTTTTTGTAGAAAACGAATAAACATACACAGTGATTTTCTTGAAAGCATCTCTTCCATTTTCAAATATGAAAATGTAACCAGGCACTTAATGTGTTAACAAGATATATTCACTAAAAAATATGGTGTCTGACTTACCTATTGGATTTCTATTGAAGAACAATACTGGAGATCTTAAAATGGTCTCCAACATTTTGTTGTGCAAAGTTTGTGAAGAATAAACAAGGATGTAGAATATCAACAGAGACCGTGTGATGCCAAAAAGGAGAGTAGACACAGTTAACCCTGAAATAAAGAAACATCACTCAGCACAAGATCTTTGTCTGATCCCAAACCATGCTAAAGCATGGCAGGCAGTTTAAAAAGATACTGTGTATTTTATTCTATAGATCAAATTTGTATAGAGGGTTACATATATAAAATACAGAATAGAAAACTTATATATATATATATGTATAAAGTATATTCTCTAAGAGTTTAATGCTTTCAAAAAATATATTTCTAAAGAAAAGTGTAAAAATCACTGTTTTCCTCTCACTAAATAGAAATAACACAGGGGAAAAAAAATAAGCGTAAACTACAGTTTCATTCTAGGCTTGCCTAATTCAATTACAAGTTCTAATAAAACTTATAAGACAGATAATTATACAAGTAGCTAATTTAAGTAATGCTCAAAATTCTCCAAGCCAGGCTTCAGCAATACATGAACCGTGAACTCCAGATGTTCAAGCTGGTTGTAGAAAAGGCAGAGGAACCAGAGATCAAATTGCCAACATCTGCTGGTTTATGGAAAAAGCAAGAGAGTTCCAGAAACACATCTATTTCTGCTTTATTGACTATGCCAAAGCTTTTAACTGTGTGGATCACAATGAACTGTGGGAAATTCTGAAAGAGATGGGAATACCGGACCAACTGACCTGCCTCTTGAGAAACCTATATGCAGGTCATGAAGCAACAGTTAGAACTTGACATGGAACAACAGACTGGTTCCAAACAGGAAAAGGAATACGTCAAGGCCGTATATTGTCACCCTGCTCATTTAACTTATATGCAGAGTACATCATGAGAAATGCTGGGCTGGAACAAGCACAAGCTGGAATCAAGATTGCCAGGAGAAATATCAATAACCTCAGATATGCAGATGACACCACCCTTATGGCAGAAAGGGAAGAGGAACTAAAAAGCCTCTTGATGAAAGTGAAAGAGGAGAGTGAAAAAGTTGGCTCAAAGTTCAACATTCAGAAAATGAAGATCATGGCATCTGGTCCCATCACTTCATGGGAAATAGATGGGGAAACAGTGTCAGACTTTATTTTTTGGGGCTCCAAAATCACTGCAGATGGTGACTGCAGCCATGAAATTAACAGAGGCTTACTCCTTGGAAGGAAAGTTATGACCAACCTAGATAGCATATTCAAAAGCAGAGAGATTACTTTGCCAACAAAGGTCCACCTAATCAAGGCTATGGTTTTTCTAGTGGTCATGTATGGATGTGAGAGTTGGACTGTGAAGAAAGCTGAGCGCTGAAGAATTGATGCTTTTGAACTGTGGTGTTGGAGAAGACTCTTGAGAGTCCCTTGGACTGCAAGGAGATCCAACCAGTCCATTCTGAAGGAGATTAGCCCTGGGATTTCTTTGGAAGGAATGATGTTAAATCTGAAACTCCAGTACTTTGGCCACCTCTTGCGAAGAGTTGACTCATTGGAACAGACTCTGATGCTGGGAGGGATTGGGGGCAGGAGGAGAAGGGGATGACAGAGGATGAGATGGCTGGATGGCATCACTAACTCGATGGACGTGAGTCTGAGTGAACTCCATGAGTTGGTGATGGACAGGGAGGCCTGGCGTGCTGCGATTCATGGGGTCACAAAGAGTCGGACATGACTGAGCAACTGAACTGAACTGAATGCTATGCTATATATATTCTAAATACTCTTGTGAATAGAGACAGTCATGATAATATTAGTCTAGGAAGCCAAATTTTGAATTAATCACACAGTTGGGGAGGAGATAACACTGTGATCTCAGAGTAAGAAAGAGAAGGAATCCTACTTCCAGACACTGGACTTCCCCTGCTTAGCTTCTCAAGTTATTAGTGAAGCCCAGGAGATGAGCAGTGTTGAAATGGGAGCTTTGCATACCTGGGAGGGAATAATGCTTTTATGTGGGGTCCATGCTGCCAGAGGATTTCATCCAATATCAATAAAAGCCAAGGTTTATTCAGACAGAATCAGAACAATGGGATGGGGATCCATTTCTAATTCCCTTATCCCTCCATACAGCGATATACAATTTAGTTAAAGCACCTATTAGAATACACAGTAGCTACATATTTCCAGTGGCTGATTTTCTCAATATTCAATCCTGGTTTAACTACCAAAATCCAGTATGGACCAACTTAAGAGTCTCCATTCAACCTCTTTTCTTCTAGTAGATCTTTAAAATAGCTATTCTAATTAATTCACAGAGTAAAGATGATTCATATACTTAATCTATTAAGACATTACTGAATTACTCTGGAAGCCCTCTTGCTCACGCAGACTCATTGTAAGCACCTTAAACTCTGGTATTATAGAGCAGATGACTCAACTTTACCTGAATAAACTCCTAAGTACCAGTTCAGAACAAACACTACATATTCATCTTCTTTTACTAATGTCCCAGAATACAGCTCACTTTGTAGATTCGCCCTATGGAAGAGGAAATAAAAAAGATTACACTATAGATATACATAGAACTTATACAAATATCACAAAAAATTACCTCAATTCAAGAAATGTATTTTATGCTGTAAGGTGTTTCCCAGCTCACAAGGCCCTCTGTGTGTCTCCCTTTTAAAAATCTGAATCATGACTTTCAGTTTTCAAAATTATCTGTGAAAACAGACTTAGAAAATGAACTTATGGTTGCCGAAGGGAAGGATAGATAGAATGTTTGGATGCTCATGCACACACTGCTATGTTTAAAACAGGTAACCAACGAGGGCTTATTGTATAGCACATGGAACTTTGCCCAATGTTATGCAGCAGCCTGTATGGGAAGGAAGTTTGGGGGAAAATGGGTACGTATATATGTATGGCTGCGTCCCTTGACTGTTCATATGAACCTATCATAACATTGTTGATCGGCCATATCCCAATACAATATTAAAAGTTCAAAAAAAGAAAAAGAATTGTCTGTGAAGAAGCAGCTAAAGGGAGGGACATGGGGAGAGACCATGAGGGGATCACACACCACCCACAGGAACTTTCATCTTTCTTCAGGGAAACTACATGAGGGTCAGAAGAGGAGGCTGAACTTGCCCCATCTCTCCCCCTGACTCTGTGGGAAAAGGGGCTTTGTATAGATTTCACAGCACTTTGGGTCAGACCAGGAATCACTCACCAGAATGCAAGCCACCAGTCCTGCAGGACGTAGGCAACCTGGAGCAGGAAACAACAGTCACTCACACACTGACATCACTGAGCCTCACACCCCACTCACTAGGATGGGGGATGGAAAGGCTCCAGAACACGGAGACGGTCCTTCCGCCTCAGGTCTGCACCAAACCCCATACCCTAGATGACCACGGGTCAGGGGAGGGCATCTTACACGTTAATATCTTTAAAAGAAATCCCCTTTTCCCTAGAAGACTTTGCTCCCCAAATATAATGTACATCAATGCAAATCCAAGTGGACTGCAAAAGGCAGTAATAACAGTACATATGTTCGGATTTTTTTCAAAGAAAAAGCTTGACAGGTACAGTGATGGTCAGTTCTGGGTGTCAGCTTGGCTAGGTCAGTCTCCAGTGATTCAACCAAACACCCATCTAGATGTTGCTGTGAAGGTATTTTGTGGATGTGCTTCACATCCATCATCAGAACTTCAGGAGAGGAGACCACCCTCAACACTGTGGTGGCCTCGTCCAGTCAGATGAAGGCTTGAAGAGCAAACCCTGAGGCTTCCTAGAGGAGGAAGAAATTATGTCTCAAGACATCAGGGTCAGCTCCTGTCTAAGGTTGCAGTCTGCAGGCCTGCCTTTCAGATTTCACATTCACCCAGATAGGCCCAGAACTACATGAGCAAAGTCTTTGAGATAAATTTCTTAATATATATATTTAAAAATAATTATATTATATTTTATTTATTTGTTTGTTTTTGTTTTTTTAATTTATTATTATTATTTTTTTTTTTTTTACTTTACAATATTGTATTGGTTTTGCCATACATCAACATGCATCTGCCATGGGTGTACACGTGTTCCCCATTGTATATAAATAAATAATTATAAAACACAGTATAAATAGTATATAAATATCAAGCTGAGTGCACAAACCAAAATAAACGCCCTTACGTACCTGAGCTGTGATGTTGACTAGCATAAGGAAGATGATGACAGGCCAGTCAGCACCAGCTGTGAAATAATTCACATATGTCTTAAAACCAACTTTTCCTTCCAAATGGTCCTCCAGAGGTAGTGTAACCTGTATATTCTCAGTCTAGAATGGAAAAATGGCAGTGAGAGATGAAATTTTAAAAAATGAATCCCAAATTTCAAGAGCTCAGCAATGTCCTCCACTGCAAAGCTGTGGGAAACACACATTTCATACACTGGTAGGAGTGCAGGATGGTCCATCTCCTACAGAGAAAGGTGTGGGGATATCTGGCCAAACCACGTATGTGTTTACACTTGGACTCAGCCATCCTACTTCTAGGAATCTGTTAGAAATAAGGAAATGTCATTCGCATGAGTTCATTCATTCAACGTTGGGTAGTTTTGCTTAAAATACATCATGACTCTCAACTAACACACAACAAAATCAATTAACATATAAATGCAGAAGTTTGATCTAAGATAACACACAAAATGATATGGAGCTAATGTACCCCTCTAGATGACTTGTGTCATTTAATGATAGAAACATAAAACATTCTTGGGGCTCAAAATACTAGCCAAATACAGTAAACTGAGTTCACAGAGAGAGCTGGAGTAATACGAGTTTGGATAGCACATTGCAAGCATATGATCTGAATCTATTTGGTTCCTAAGTTTCAGAGAATGATTCCTGAGTTTAGAAAGTGAACGGCTAATCTGAATACTTATCAGACCCATCCCAGGCTCCTGGGTTTGGATATTGAGGGTTTGGCTATCAAGGGAATATCTGTGTATGTTTTTAAGGGAGATCTAGTGCATTTCCTCATTTCTGTCTGGAGGACTTAGAATGCATTGTAGCATCACAGGAGCCTAGTGTGTCCTTGTCTCTGCCCTGGCCACTGGGGTTCAAGGTTGATAAGACGTGGTTCTTGGTCGTGAAGGGTAAGAAAAGAGGACAGGAACTAACACCAAAGTGTCTACCATGTGCCAGGTCCTTTGCCCACATTACCTCTGACCTATCACAAACCATCTAACACCGAGGCAAAATACTACCATCAGTCACCTGCAGTGCCAGAACATTCCAACATATAGGAAAAGTAGCTAATTTAACGTGGCAACAGCAGGACTCAGTCTAAGGGGGTCTTCACATTAAGCCTCTGGATGCATAAGAGAAGCCAGGGGCCATCAGCATGACTAGGATGTAACTAAGGTAAACTGAAGTGGCTCACAATCAGTGTGAGCCAAATGCACTCCGAAATTCATAGCAGGGCACCCACTACTATTCTCCATAAGATTCTCCATCCTATACCCAAAGGGGAACCCCAAGCAGGCTTGCTCCCCTCATGCTCTTCTAACTCTACTAATTCCATGGAACAAGACTTTGGGAACTTAGGATCTACTTTGGGACAAATGAAGATGTCACAAGCAGACTGAAGGTCCATGAGGCCACCAAGAGCACACAGACCCAGGCAGATGGCAGGATGAGAAACTCACATCTTGGTCCTCTGGAGCCGCATCTTTCAATGAGGGTCTGGGAGACTGGAAAGACTCAACCAAAGACTTAGAGATCACAGTGGGAGCTCCTGGAACTGGAGATGGTTCAGACTGCTCATTCCCCTTCTCAAAAAGGGAAAAAATATCTACCCCAGATTTCAGGAACTCAGAGTAAGTTCCTCTTTTCACCATTTTGCCCTAAAAAAAAAAAAGAGAGAGAGAAATTAATTTATATTTGATAATATTAAACCAACCTAAATACTAATCAAAAAAGTTATCTGGTCTTAAATTATGATTTTTGAAGAAAAAAAAAAATGATGCCTGGGTCTAAAATTCTTGTTGAGAAATCTAGTTCAGTCAACTCAGTACTGAACTGAGCATTGTGTTCTCTGCCAAACCCTGTCCCTATGTCAGGTGCTGGGGGATGTGAAAGTAAGGTGTGCTCATGTGTTAAAATGGAGGCCACTGACACGACTACCCTGGGCACTTAGGGAAGCAAGAAGTACAGAGGTTGGTGGGAGGATCAGCACAGTCTTTTTAGACAACATGGGAATTGAGAGAAGCCTCATGTGACAATTCCAGGAAAGAAACTTAAACTTAACCTAGAGGTGGGCACAAGCACATCTGCATATGGGTAAGAGTCACTCATTAAATCTTCACTGACCACTGTCACTGTCACACTATCATGTGCCCGGCTGGGATAATAGGAACCAGCCCTGGACAGAAAATCCATGAAAGGCCTCTCCATGGTCTCTACAACTGCCTCCACACACTCAGCAAGTTCCCAACTGAAAAATCAATATTCCACCTGATAAAGTAATTAAACAAGGAGGCCATGGGGCTGGAGTGGCTCTAAAGCCTTGGCAGTCTGTGCCCACAAATCAAAACCTAAGCCAGAATCAATGCACTCAGATCTGAGAAAAAACTTAGGAACGGCCAACCACAAGCAGCCAACTAGGCTTCCCAAAATCAGGCAACTACTTAAGCTACAGCCAATCAAATCACTTTCTTTAAACACATGTGAAACATCCTTGCACAGTTTCCCTCCCTTCCAAAGTCATATAAAATAATGTGAAGATTTTTTGCTATTTTCTGACCCCATGAAACCAAACTCAGCTGATTCACTCAGTAGCAAATAAAACATCAGAGGAAAAAAATGTCAGGATGCAAAACTCATCAATGAGAGGAGCTCTGGTTGAGGCAGCTCAGGTGGAGGGAGCTGGCCCAGAACTCTCACTGGGACCCCTCTCACCCTCTCCCCAAAGGGGTCCCCTGGGAGAAATGCAGGGAAGCATCTGAGTACCATCTGATACTGGAGAACTAGAAAATGATGCAGAATGTATTGTGTCTTGTTCCACTTGGGAGGCAAAATTCACATACCTCTTTAATGAAATCACCATTCACCACATCAAATCTGTAATATGCACAATTAAATGACTGGTAGTACAAAGACAGCAATTTCACTCAGCAGTCAAGCGCTGACAATTCCAAGGGACAGGAGGGCAGCCATCCCCTCTCTGCTGTGAGAGAGGGACCCGACAAACAGTGAAGATGGTCCCCAGCTCATCCAGGAGTGCTCAGGTCAGATCAGATCAGATCAGTTGCTCAGTTGTGTCCGACTCTTTGCGACCCCATGAATCACAGCACACCAGGCCTCCCTGTCCATCACCAACTCCCAGAGTTCACTCAGACTCACGTCCATCGAGTCAGTGATGCCATCCAGCCATCTCATCCTCTGTCGTCCCCTTCTCCTCCTGCCCCCAATCCCTCCCAGCATCAGAGTCTTTTCCAATGAGTCAACTCTTCGCATGAGGTGGCCAAAGTACTGGAGTTTCAGCTTTAGCATCATTCCTTCCAAAGAAATCCCAGGGCTGATCTCCTTCAGAATGGACAGGTTGGATCTCCTTGCAGTCCAGGAGTGCTCACCAGTGGACAAATAGTTGTTTTATTAGTACTAAAACTGGGGGGTAGTGTCCTCAAAGGAAGCAATAAGGGGGCCCCAAAACATCTAGGGACAGGCTAAATAGGTTATACTCCTTCCCATTGGTCCTATGCTTATAACACTGTCAACACTGGGTTTATGCACTAGAATCGCCCCCTCTGCACATGAAATCAACTGCTCTCAACCTTGCAAACCTTAGCCCCTTCTAGAGGAGTGGCAAAAGAGTTGACACATGGAACTGCTTCCAGAGAGGCAGGGGTTCTGTATTTTAATAATCTTTCTTGGAGCAGAGATTCATTTCAAAAGTCAGGGATCTGACCAAGGGTCTGTGGAACACTCAGGGATTAACAACAAAGGTGCTGAGACCTAGAAGTAAAAAAGCCAAGGAGTGAAACATCAAACGACCACTAAGTCTGAACACTTCTCACTAATCTCCACCCCACTCTCAACCATGCTAGGAGCTGTGGGTTGGATGGTGCTCCCTCCTCAAAAGGATATGTTCAGACATGACACCTGTGAATGTGACCTTATTTGGAAGCAGGGTCTCTGCAGATGTAATCAAGTTAAGATGAGCTCACACTGGAGCAGAGTGACCTTACATCCAATATGACTGATGTTCTTATGAGAAGAGACCCAGACTGACACAGGGACAATGGCCATGTGACATCAGAGGCAGAGACCACAGTGCTGCAGCTGGAAGACAAGGAACACCAAGCAAGGCCCGTGAACACCAGAGGCTGGAAGGAAGGATTGTCCCCTGGAGCCTTCAGGGAGAGCACGGCCCTGCCAGCACCTGGATTTGGGATCTGTAGCCTCCAGAACAGGGAGACGATAAACTTCTGCTGTTAAAAGTCACTCAGTCTGCAGTACTAGGTTACAGTAGTTCTAAAAACTGATACTCTAGCCTGAGCCCACAGTTCTGTCTTCTCAGCTTTACTAAGATTACTAACTGCTTCTTCTGTTGCCCCTCCAGTGACCATCGGAGGAATCTCTTAACTCCCACATCAGAACATATCCCTCTTCTGCTCTGGACCGTGCAAGGCTTCCATCCTACTTCTGGTCCCGGCCCCCTGCCTGGAGACCAGCTCCCTTTCGCTTCTCAGCTCACTCTCATCAGACACACTGGTCTTCCTGTTGTTCCTCCAACCTGCCAGGTCACTCCTTCCTGAGGACCCCCTGCCTCAGACCCCCTCCCCCAGGTGACTGCATGGTCCCCCTACCTTCATGTTACTCAGACCCCATGAGGCATCAGCTCCTCAGGGAGGCAGCCAGGATGTCAGCCCACCCACCTCTTTCTCTGTCACATCCTCCCCATAAGCCTTGTGAAGGTAGGGCCTTGTCCTCCTGCTGCACAGACTCCCACACGTATCGGGAACATAGAGACCTGGGCAGGGAGACCAGCAACTGGAGACACCAGCAGAGTGGGCGTCTCTGATCTGGGCCCAAGCTCGCTTCTTGTGTTAATGGTAGATGCTCGTGAAGCAAACTAGGTATAATAATCACCTAGATACAAACAAGTATTAGTATCTCTAATTTCTAAGTAATACACTTTGACTTAAGTCATGGAAGAAGAAAATAAAAAATTCTAAATAAATATTACACTTAACAGATTTCATTAGAAGAGTAATGATTCAGTAACCTAGGGTTTATGTGGCTTAGAGTGTGAAAGAAAGTGAAAGTCGTTCAGTCGTGTCTGACTCTTTGCGACCCCATGGACTATACAGTCCGTGAAATTCTCCAGGCCAAAGTACTAGAGTGAGTAGCCTTTCCCTTCTCCAGGGGACCTTCCCAACCCAGGGATCAAACCCAGGTCTCCTACATTGCAGGAGGATTCCTTACCAACTGAGCCACAAGGGAAGCCCTAGAGTATAGGCTTAGTGGAGTAGTGATATTTCCAGGCTTTCCAGGTGGTGCTAGTGGTAAAGAACCTGCCTGCCAGTGAGACAGTGTTCGATGATAAGAGACTAAGTTTCAGTTCCTGGGTCGGGAAAATCCCCTGGAGGAGGGCATGGCAACCTCTTCCAGTATTCGCGCCAGGGAAATCCCATGAACAGAAGAGCCAGGTGGACTACAGGTCTTTGGATTCATCCTTCAAGGCATGAACAGCAGCTGTGAGAAGAAGAGGGCATAAAACTCAGGGAGAAGAGGGTGTTTACCATGAATGCAAGGAGAGTGACTTGTAATGATGTCTGTCCTTGGACACACCTGAGTGCTAGCAATTCCACAGACTTCTATAAACTACTTACATCTCTCATTATCAGAATCTGACTTGCATCTTTTAGGTACTGCAGCTGATGAGTCACTAAGATTGTGATCTTCTCCTTCAAGGCCTGACGAATACACCTACAAATGTAAAAAGAACAGTATGCAAAAGCACGTTAATGGGGGTGCTTCAAACTGGAAACTTATATTTTGAAAAGAATAAGACAAAGACCACACAGCAGTCAAAGATCTGCAGTTTAAATACCTAATCGATAATAAATATTAAGTAAACATAAATCAATTAATCCGACTAGGATCTTAAATTTATCAGCAGGAAATTTGAACCTAATTCTGCTTAAAAAATTCTAAAAAGCAGTCCACTGAAGGAGGCACAAACAGCTACGGTTTTTTAATAAAACTCAGCTTAACAATTATATACATGTTTCATAAAGAAAAACAATTGAGTAATACTGAGATTCCGAATTCTACTGAACTAAAACACTATTCTATTGCTATATAGGAATGGGAGGAGAGGGATCTATGTCATATAAAAATGTGTACATTCTTAGCTTTCTAGGTGATTATAATTAATGATGTAAATATTAACAACAACAACAACAACAACAAAAAAACTAATAGATTCTAGGTAATCTTTGTCACAGTGCATTTGCTAGACACTTGTTCCCAAAGAATGTTAGATAAAAAATGAATGCCAGCATGGCCTCCATTAGTCTCTGCAATATTCCAGAGGAATATTCCATCCAGGAAGCAAGTCTTCTTCCATTAGGACTGAATACTTTCCAAACATGAACATAAAAGAACAGAATCCAAATGGCCTGAATCACAGTGGAAATCACCCAAGGTCTCAGAGCACGTGCCAGTTCTCTATAGTCAAGATCCCCCTCACTACTCAACCTTAAATTTTTTTCACAGGGGAAAAAAAAAAAAACAACTTCCTCCTACATTTTAAATGCAGACCCCTAGGAACTCAGCCCAGTTTAACCCCAAAGTGTCCACAACAACCCCTTTAGGGAAGCAAGTGCCCAGGTCCGGGCCCACGTGATCACAGGCAGGTCTGAGTGCCCCAGCCCCTCACAGAGAAAATCTCAGGAACCTGGGCCAGAGCTCAGCCTGTGAGTGAGTCAGATGGAGAGTCTGGAGGCAGCAGACTGCAGCTCAGTCCCTCTCAGGAGCCTGACGACATCAGACAAGAGACTAAACCTCAGTTTCTTCATCTCAGAACTTCAATGACAACATCATCCACACGTTCTGAGAAATCAAACCACCCAACACACTCAGTAAACATCAGCCCCCTTCTCTGCTCTTCCCTAACCAAAAGTGGCCCCGTGCTTTGGACTCGGTACAGAAGAATCCTAAGGGGACATTCTGGACACTGGGTCTATGATCAGAATCAGGACCCCAGGACTCAGACACACAAACCATTGCTTCATTAAGTCCAAAAGGATTCATTTTTACTCTTTAACATGTGTTAGTTCAGCATTCATACTAAGTTTCTTGACTAACACTTTTTTTCAGATACTGTACTAAAGCATTTATATAGAATTTTTCTCCTTAATTCATAATTACCTGCCAACAGTCTCAGATGATTTATTAATTGTTAGAAGATTGGACTTGTTAATCAAATCCAATGGGCTGTTATGTCCAAGATGGAGCAACACAAAAGTTTTAAAATGTTTTCTAAACAGTCCATCCAGATGAGGTAACATAATTATAATGAAGTGATCAATTGATGGCTTTATATTTTTTCCTAAAAAAATGCTTTTATCTAAATCATTAGGAAGATACACTATTTTCCAAGTTTTTAGATTAAAAATTTCCAAGTCATGACATAGAAATTCCTGAGTCAGCAACCAGTTGTTTAGCTGTTATTCCGATATAAAGACTGTGTTAATCCTATAACCCCACATATAATCATATATAAGGGCTGGCCCCTGATAGTTGATAAAAAATCTGCCTGCAATGAGGGAGACCTTGGTTTGATCCCTGGGTTGGGAAGATCCCTTGAAGAAGGGAAAGGCTACCCACGCCAGTATTCTGGCCTGAAGAATTCCTACAGTCCATGGGGTCACAAACTGTTGGACACGACTGAGCAACTTTCACTTTTCACTTTAAGAGAGGACACATCCCATGGTGGAGGGGACACAAATGAAACAGACAGAGGCCCCATCTCCATTCATTCAATCAACAGAGGTTTGTTGAGGAGCCAGGCACTGTCTTAGGTGCTGAGGATACGCTGAAGTCAAGATAGAAGACAACACTCTGCACCATGCACAGGGGACACACTGAAAATGCACTATTGGGCCGTGATGTGTGCTCTAAAGAAAAAGCAAGGGGGGCTGCTGTCTTAGATGGGAAGACATTAAGATAGTGGCATTAAGTACATTCACATAGTTGTGTAGCCATCACCACCATCCATCTCCACGACTCTTTCATCAACTCAATACTCAGCACATTTTACATATGGGCAGGTCCCACCAAAGACTAGCGACCCCTGCTTAATGGACGTGGAATCCCAGCTCCTCGTATCCAGAGCTCAGAGCTCCTCACACATCTCCCTCTCACACGCTGGACTCTGCTGAAGTCTCTTCACTTTGATATTCTGGACCTGCTGTAAATAAGTCCCCTCAAATTCACTTGACACTTTAACCATCAGTACTGTAGAATTCAGTGACAGAGACTTTTAAAAGGTAACCATTACCCTTAATTATACTGGACCTAATTTAATCTGACTGGTGTGCTTAGATGAAGAGGAGACTAAGACATAAGGACATGGACACAGGCATGTAAATCAGTGAAGTTAGAACACATCCCTCTCACCATGCACAAAAATAAACTCAAAATGGATTAAAGACTTAATCACAAGATGTGACACTATAAAACTCCAGAAGAGATTAGAGGTAAACTTTCTCTGACAAAATTATACCAATGTTTTCTTAGGTCAGTCTCCTAAGGCAATAGAAATAAAAGTAAAAATATACAAATGGGGGCCTCCCTGGTGGCACACTGGTAAAGAACCCATGTGCCAATGCAGGGGACATGGTTTCGATCCCTGGTCCAGGAGGGTCCCACATGCCACAGAGCAACTAAGTCCATGCACCACAACTACTGGGCCTGTGCTCTGGGGCCCAGGAGCCTCAGCTACTGAGCCCACACATCCTAGAGCCGGTGTTCTGCTCAAGAGGAGCCACTGAAATGAGAAGCCCACGCACTGCAACTAGAGAGAAACCCCTGCTCATCACAACAGAGAGAAACCCCCACCAACAAAGAGCCAGCACAGCCATAAACAAATAATTATTTTTAATTAAAAAAAGTAAACAAATGGGATGTAATCAAACTTACAAGCTTTTCACAGCAAAGGAAACCATAAACACAATGAAGAGACAACTTACAAAATGGGAGAAAATACTACAAATGATGTGACCAACAGGAGCTTAATTTCTAAAATATACAAAAGTTCATACAACTTAACAGCAACAACAACAACAAAATCTAATCAAAAAATGGGCAAAGGAACCAAATGGACATTTAGCCAAAGGACACATACAGATGGCGAATAGGCACATGAAAAGAAGCTCACCATTTTGAATTATTATAAGAATGCAAATCAAAACTGCAATGAGGTATCACCTCATGCCAATCAGAATGGTCATTATTAAAATAACAGTGGCTGAGGGAGAGTGGGGTAAAAGGAACTCTCCTACACTGCTGGTGGGAATATCAGTTGTCGCAGGCATTATGGAAAACACTATGGAGGTTCCTCAGAAAACTAAAAACAGAATTACCTTATAATCCAGTAATCCCACTCCTGGGCATACATATGGAGGAAACTATAAATCAAAAAGATACATGCACCCCTATGTTCATAGCAAAACTATTCACAACAACCAAAACATGGAAATAACCTAAATGTCCATAGACAAATGAATGGATAAAGAAGATATGATACATATAGACAATGTAACACCACTCAGTCATAAAATAAAAAGAAAGAAAGAATACCATTTGCAGAAATGTGGATGGACCTAGACTTTATCATACTAAGTGAAGTAAGTCAGAAAGAGAAAGACAAGTATCATATATCACTTATATGTGGAATGTAAAATAAGGCAAAAATGAACCTATCTACAAAACAGAAACAGACTCACAGACATAGTGAACAGACGTGGGGTTGCATGGGTGGAGGGGGTGTTGGGGAGGGATGGACTAGGAATTTGGGGTTAGCAGATGCAAACTGTTACGTGTATAATGGACAAGGTCCTACAGTATAGTGCAGCGAACTATATTCAATATCCTGAGATAAACCAGAATGAAAGAGTATTAAAAAGAATGTATATATGTGTATAACTGAGCCACTTTGCTGTACAAAGAAATTAACATAATATCAACTATATCTCAATAGAAACTTTAAAACAAAGGGACAAAGACATGGGGGCACTCGAGGACAGAGGGGAGATCGCCTGAGGACACCACGCGGTGGCCGCTGCCAGTGAGCAAGGACAGCGTGCTCAGCAGAGACCAAAGCTGCCTGCATGCTGAACTCCCAGCCTCGAGAACCGTGAGAGAATCAATTTCTATTCTTCAAGCACCCCCATCTGTGACAACTTGCTATAGACTGAATGTTTTTTGTCCTCAAAATTAATGCATTAAAAGCTATTCCCACTGTGTTGGTATTAGGAGGTGGGGCCATCGGGAGGATTAGGTCATGAGGGTGGAACCTGCATATATGGATTGGTGTACTGATAGGAACTACATGACTCCCTCACCCTTCAACCACGTGAGGACACAGGAATCAGACCCTCACCAGACGCTGAATCTCTCAGCACCCTGACCTTGGACTTTCTCAGCCTCCAGAACCAAGAGAGATAAACTTCCATTCTTTCTAAGCCGCCCAGGCTCTGGTCTCCTGTGAGAGCAGCCTGGACGGACACAGCCCCAGAAAATTGACACAAGACAGCAAGAATTTCCAAACAGCTTCTCTCTGCCAAACACCCCACCTCCTCCAGGGAGGACGTGCCTGCTGTCCTCCTCACAGCCCTGCTTCCTCCTCCCTCCACACCTGAGCTTCTACCCTTCCTTCAGCAAAGAACTGGGTCCTCTTCTCAGCCTCCACACACCTGCCCAGCCTGCAGGGCCCCAGGGCACTGCCCGCCCAGCTCCAGGCACAAGGAGCTTTCCAACTTCAGTGAAAGCCTCCAGCTGACACTTCCACTTGTTATTTCCTACCTTGTATGGAAACTCTCTAAACCTTGACTCAGCTGACCTTTCCCCAGGCATCTGTCTTAACAAGCACCACATAGAGACAGGTTCCTCAGAGGCAGGAATAACAGCTGGGCATCCTAGTCTCCCTTGTTCGGCCCAGTGTGGTCCTTCCTCTCTCCTGGCTCACTGTCCTCCTTGTAAACTGAGAGGTTTTGTGCAGTAACATCTGTAAGGGCATCGATCTCAGTGCACACAGTAGGGTGTTAATAAGTACAGCTGGAAGGCTCGTTGGCTTTAACAAGGTGAACAATTGCAAGAGAACTAACTGTGGGGTAGATGTGGAGGCTGCTTCAGAAAGAGCAAATTCATGAGGCTTTCAAAGAGGTCAGTCTAGACTCCACCAGAGGCCTCGGTCAGCATGTGTTAGGACAGAGAGGCATCAGAGCTGTCCACTTTCAGGAGTTCTGTGGCCAAGAAAGAGCCACTGACAACAAATTGCAGAACAAAGTGAGAGTCAGGACTTCAACCAAGATACCGAGTTTCAAATTCAAGGTAACCCTACACGAGGGTCTAAGAATTAATTCTAGTAAGGATCCATGAAGCAATGTTAAACACCTGAGTCATACTCAGATGTGAAATAAATCATTTGTAAATTCTAGACTTTGTTAAGTATTTCCAAACCAATGGATTAATAAACCAACAGTCTTTCCATGGAAGCCCTATGTTGGTACTGAAAACTTCACTTCTAATGTTTCTTCAACACATGATGGAGGAAAAGGATTGGCATTCAGTTATTAGGTTCCCAAGGCCTACTCTTTGATTTAAAATTTTTACATTATTCTTATCCCTAGGGTTTGGATCCATTACCTGCAAGTCATGGGGCAATCAGCCATCTATCCCTCACTCCCTAAAGCACCGACCCCACTCTCCTCCACACACTCAAAGCATCTGCTGTATTTTCCTGTCCTGACCTCATCATGATGCAAAACATCTCTATGATGGATCTTGTGTGGAGGGAAGGGAGGGGAGGGTGGAACACCAAGGCAGAGCAAGCTGAGACTCCTAAAGCACAAAGGCTTTCCTGAGCTCCCTTCTCTACAGCGTTCTTGGAAAGCAGAAATGATAGAAAACAGAAGCAAACTCACTGTTCGAACAAGTGCCTGCTGACTCCTGCATCCACTGCGCTGAGTGGATCGTCCAGGAGGTAAACGTCTGCATCCTGATACACGGCTCTAGGAAACAGAGACACGTCAGGAGACGACACTTCACACTCCCTGTGTCTCGTCTCTGAATCATGATGGCATCCAACAACTCCATGTTCATTCCAAGAGCCCAAGGGAAAGACCAAGACCCTGCTTCACACAGGCCCACCCGGTGAGCGGGGTCTGCATGCTCATGTCCACTAGGAGCCACGGAGGAGGAGGGGCAGGATGGCAACTGAAACCCCACTTACCTGGCGAGGCTGACCCGGGCTTTCTCTCCTTCACTCAGCGGGGTTCCTCCATCTCCTCTCACAATTACATTTTCCTTCAAATTCTGCAAATCCTGCATGGAGATAGAAAAGGAAAAAAGAAAAAGACTTAAAACGTGCTCTCCTCCTGCCATCCTAACATTTTAGCATCATTTCTTCATACAAGTATTTAATCAACAGCAATGGGCTTATTTCATAGTGACTAAACTGTAACTTGTGCTTTTATGTATAATCCAAGGAACCCATCCCAGTCCAGAGACTGTAAGGATGACCTTTTATTTTTTCTCCTCAAAAACACACAAAAAATTTCATGACCTTTTATTTTTTCTCCTCAAAAACACACAAAAAATTTCATTCTTAGAAGTGGATTGTGAGAAAAACCTCTTTCCCTCTCTTCAGTTCACTCCTGATTCAAAGGTTTTGAATCATTTCAATTTAATGACCTTTAAGTCAACTTTCATACACACACACACACACAGACACACACACACACAGACACACACACACACAGACACACACACACACACACATATATATATAAAACTATTATTAGAGACCCTTTTTTCTGCTATTCCTACAAAATCTGAGAAGGCAATGGCACCCCACTCCAGTACTCTTGCCTAGAAAACCCCATGGATGGAGGAGCCTGGTAGGCTGCAGTCCATGGGGTCGTGAAGAGTCAGACACGACTGAGCAACTTGACTTTGAAACTGTAACCAGGAAAATTTAAAAAACGTCTTAGGGCTTTTCATTTGTTTTCATTCTGTATTTTTTCGAAGCATTTATGCATTTGACCACTTTAACAGGTATTTATTGAGGACTGACTACACACCAGGCATTGTTCTGGGCACAATGAATTCAGCCACGAGGAAACAGAGCCCTAGAATTTCTTTCCATGGTGGGAGATGATGATATGGAAAATTAACCCGAGCACAAGAACTGAGGACAAGAAGGAAAAGCAAAACAGCTCAGGGGGATGGAGAGTGAAGGAGGAAGTGAGTCCACACCGGGGTGTGAGGGCTCTGCTCAGAGGAGCTGTGAGCAGATCTGGGGAAGCGGAGGGGCTCAGGCAGACCTGGAGAGGCTGTTCCACACAGGGTGCAGGGGCCACAGGCAGATTCACAAGGGGTTCAGGACAAGCAAGGAGGCCAGGAAAGCAGATCAGAGTAAGAATGAGGGGAGTGAGGGCAGAGACAGAGCAGGAGGAGCCTAGGGGCACTCCAATAAGAGGAGGGGGGGAGGGGAGGACTGACATTGTCTGAGGTTTACAAGGAAACTCCTGTGGTTTGCAGAAACCAGGAAGTAAGTGGGGAAGGATGAAGGCAGATACAAGTGAGGACATTACTGGAATAAGCTAGAAAACAGTGGGAATGGAGAGACAGGGTCACACTGCAGAGATATTTGGAAGGCAGAGTCTGTAAGACCTACTGACAGGATGGGTGTTGGCTCTAAGAGAAGAGGACTGTGGTGTTTGGGTTGAAGAAGGGGAAAGACAGGGTCTCCATTTACTGACTTGGGGAAGATGGCAGATGCAGGTTTAGGAGGCTTTTCTTGTGGACAAGCTGAGATGACCTCTTGGTGATGCCACTGAGTGCCACCAGTGCAGCTGGACATGCAGGTGTGAAGGTCTGTGCCAGCGACACAGGTGTGAGAGCTGGTGGCCCAGGCTGGTGAAGGCACAGGACTTATTGTATCTTAAATTATCACTTTTGCTGATCTTGGTCTCTGCTTCCCACTTTCAGAGAAGGGATAACACCTGACCAATGTCTTCACAGTAATACTTAAGGCAAGTCGAGTTTGATAGATGAGGTCCGTACAAGAAATGGGACCAGAAAGAGTAGGCTGGGCAGGAAAACCAAAAGGAAGGAAACAGTGTGCTTGAAGTACACCAAGCAGATCAGCTGGACTAAGTAGATGCTTGTCTGTGAAAGCAGGAAAAACTCAAAGTTAAGAAGGATATGAAGCTTTGACTTGAGGATCTGGGAATCTACCATAAGTTATATTTGAATGCTATTTAAGAAGTAAATAGACAAATCAGTCTATTTTCCCCAGAGCATCTGGGGAAATTAAAAAAAAAAAAAATGACAACAATATCCCCCAAATGACAAGATAAAAATCAGGTTTCAGTTCAGTTAGTCAGTTCAGTCGCTCAGTCGTGTTCAACTCTTGGCGACCCCAAGAATCGCAGCACGCCAGGCCTCCCTGTCCATCACCAACTCCCAGAGTTCACTCAGACTCACACCCATTGAGTCAGTGATGCCATCCAGCCATCTCATCCTCCGTCATCCCCTTCTCCTCCTGCCCCCAATCCCTCCCAGCATCAGAGTCTTTTCCAATGAGTCAACTCTTTGCATGAGGTGGCCAAAGTACTGGAGTTTCAGCTTTAGCATCATTGCTTCCAAAGAAATCCAAGAGCTGATCTCCTTCAGAATGGACTGGTTGGATCTCCTTGTAGTCCAAGGGACTCTCAAGAGTCTTCTCCAACACCACAGTTCAAAAGCATCAATTCTTCGGTGCTCAGCTTTCTTCATAGTCCAACTCTCACATCCATACATGATCACTGGAAAAACCATAGCCTTGACTAGATGGACCTTTGTTGGCAAAGTAATGTCTCTGCTTTTCAACATGCTATCTAGGTTGGTTATAACTTTTCTTCCAAGGAGTAAGTGTCTTTTAATTTCATGGCTGCAATCACCATCCGAAGTGATTTTGGAGTACAAAAAAATAAAGTCTGACACTGTTTCCACTGTTTCCCCATCTATTTCCCATGAAGTGATGGGACCAGATGCCATGATCTTCGTTTTCTGAATGTTTAGCTTTAAGTCAACTTTTTCACTTTCCACTTTCAGTTTCATCAAGAGGCTTTTTAGTTCCTCTTCACTTTCTGTCACAAGGGTGGTGTCATCTGCATATCTGAGGTTATTGATATTTCTCCCGGCAATCTTGACCCAGCTTGTGCTTCTTCCAGCCCAGCGTTTCTCATGATGTACTCTGCACATAAGTTAAATAAGCAGGGTGACAATATACAGCCTTGACGTACTCCTTTTCCTATTTGGAACCAGTCTGTTGTTCCATGTCCAGTTCTAACTGTTGCTTCCTGACCTGCATATAGGTTTCTCAAGAGGCAGGTCAGGTGGTCTGGTATTCCCATCTCTTTCAGAATTTTTTTTAAATTTTATTTTATTTTTAAACTTTACATAATTGTATTAGTTTTGCCAAATATCAAAATGAATCCGCCACAGGTATACATGTGTTCCCCATCCTGAACCCTCCTCCCTCCTCCCTCCCCATACCATCCCTCTGGGTCGTCCCAGTGCACTAGCCCCAAGCATCCAGTATCGTGCATCGAACCTGGACTGGCATCTCGTTTCATACATGATATTTTACATGTTTCAATGCCATTCTCCCAAATCTTCCCACCCTCTCCCTCTCCCACAGAGTCCATAAGACTGTTCTATACATCAGTGTCTCTTTTGCTGTCTCGTACACAGGGTTATTGTTACCATCTTTCTAAATTCCATATATATGCGTTAGTATACTGTATTGGTGTTTATTTTCCACAGTTTATTGTGATCCACACAGTCAAAGGCTTTGGCATAGTCAATAAAGAAGAAATAGATGTTTTTCTGGAACTCTCTTGCTTTAGCCATGATCCAGCAGATGTTGGCAGTTCCTTTTCTAAAACCAGCTTGAACATCTGGAAGTTCATGGTTCACATATTGCTGAAGCCTAGCTTGGAGAATTTTGAGAATTACTTTACTAGTGTGTGAGATGAGTGCAATTGTGCAGTAGTTTGAGCATTCTTTAGCATTGCCTTTATTTGGGATTGGAATGAAAACTGAACTTTTCCAATCCTGTGGCCACTGCTGAGTTTTCCAAATTTGCTGGCATATTGAGTGCAGCACTTTCACAGCATCATCTTTCAGGATTTGAAATAGCTCAAATGGAATTCCATCACCTCCACTAGCTTTGTTCATAGTGATGCTTTCTAAGGCCCACTTGACTTCACATTCCAGGATGTCTGGCTCTAGGTGAGTGATCACACCATCATGATTACCTTGGTCGTGAAGATCTTTTTGTACAGTTCTTCTGTGTATTCTTGCCACCTCTTCTTATCTTCTGCTTCTGTTAGGTCCATACCATTTCTGTCCTTTATTGAGCCCATCTTTGCATGAAATGTTCCCTTGGTATCTCTAGTTTTCTTGAAGAGATCTGTAGTCTTTCCCATTCTGTTGTTTGCCTCTATTTCTTTGCATTGATCGCTGAAGAAGGCTTTCTTATCTCTTCTTGCTATTCTTCAGAATTCTGAATTCAGATGCTTTCTCCTTTGTTTTTCACTTCTCTTCTTTTCACAGCTATTTCTAAGGCCTCCTCAGACAGCCATTTTGCTTTTTTCCATTTCTTTTCCATGGGAATGTTCTTGATCCCTGTTTCCTGTACAATGTCATGAACCTCTGTCCATAATTCATCGGGCACTCTATCTATCAGATCTAGTCCCTTAAACCTATTTCTCACTTCCACGGTATAATCATAAGGAATTTGATTTAGGTCATACCTGAATGGTCTAGTGGTTTCCCTACTTTCTTCAATGTCAGTCTGAATTTGGCAATAAGGAGTTCATGATCTGAGTCACAGTCAGCTCCTGGTCTTGTTTTTATTGACTGTATAGAGCTTCTCCATCTTTGCCCACAAAGAATATAATGGATCTGATTTTGGTGTTGACTATCTGGTGATGTCCATGCATAGAGTCTTCTCTTGTGTTGTTGGAAGAGGCTGTTTGCTATGATCAGTGCATTTTCTTGGCAAAATTCTATTAGTCTTTGACCTGTTTCATTCCATATTCCAATGCCAAATTTGCCTGTTACTCCAGGTGTTTCTTGACTTCCTACTTTTGCATTCCAGTCCCCTATAATAAAAAGGGTATCTTTTTTGGGTGTTACTAAAAGGTCTTGTAGGTCTTCATAGAACCATTCAACTTCAGCTTCTTCAGCATTACTGGTTAGGGCATAGACTTGGATTACAGTGATATTGAATGGTTTGCCTTGGAAACGAACAGAGATCATTATGTCAGAAATCTTTGAATTATCTACTAAACCCCTCAGGCATCAACCTAAGATACATAGCAGTACTTTTCTGCAGATGATGCCCTCACTCTCTGTCTCTACTTTAGCAAATTTGGGGAGAAAGTGGGTAGCACACTGGAGTCTCCATGATAAACAAGTCCTTTGATCTCCCTAAGTCCCACATTCCTCTTCTACAGAATGTGCTACAAAAACAAGTCACTAAATTCAAAAGTGAGAACAACCTCTATCAATGGGAAAAGGACTGAAATTGATTATAACTTGCTACTGGTGGCTGATGCCTATTTTCCCATCAAACCAACAGTGGGACCACATTCACAGTGTGGGTCATAACATGCAAAGCACATGACCATAAAGAGAAGAAAGAAGGTGTCTTCATCGTAACCCTCCCTGACAGGCACACAGACACACAGGTTCCCTGCTCACTCAAAGCTTAACTGGGGTACATCCAATGAAAGGCAGCAATTGGTCTGTCATGAAAATTCATCATTATTTCACCTTCTTTCTTTGTTGAGTTCAGAAGTTATTACCATCCATTGCTTTGGTTTTCATGAACAACAGTGAGCCATTTTAAGACAGGTTCCCAGCCCTACACACACACACACGCACACACACACTCACATGCACACGCACACAGAGTTGTTGGCCTGTATTTCACTGTTCAAATCCTTGCAAACTATTCCACTTAGTTTTTATGCTTTGATTCTATGTTCTTTCATTTTGTTTCTCAAAATAGTAACACATCATAGCACAGCAATCTTAACCATGTTCTAGAAAAGGCACCTAAATCCACTCATTCACTTAGCACAGTTAGGGCACAAGAAACAGGCTCTCTGAGTCTGGTAGCAGTACTGTAAGTGTGTTGTTGACTCTGACGATTATTTATGGACCGGCCGCAAATGGGAAAAACATTTCACAGGATTTGAAATAAAATCCAAGTCAGGCTAATTTCCCAGCCACTATTTTCTGATTAGGTTAAAGGGAAAAGCCTGACTTGAGTATAGACTACAATTCCCCCCACTGACAGAAAGGTGTTCTTATTCACGTTATTTTCCTTTAAGCTAAGTTTCCCCAATTCTTACTGAACAGCAGACACACAAACTAGAGGCAAACTAGGAAATGGCGATGCTGGTTTGGTGCCATCCATCCAGAAGCACATCTAGGGCCCTTCAGCAGTGGTGGAGACTTACAGTAGAAGCACCACGGAGAAGACTGCTGAAATGGTAAATGTGGGTCCGGACATGAGGCCCTGGCTAAGGAGGGATGGACTCTAGAGTCGAGCAGCAGGAGCCCTGTCTTCCTTCACAGCTTTTTTCCCATGTGGAATCGCCCCTCCTCTCACGGCCTGTCAATATTCTGCCCATTTTCCCAGGCTCATCCCAAGCACCCTCTCCCATGGAACTATCCTGGACTCATCCCTTCCTGCTGGGTTCCTAAGGCTCTGTTTACATCTCTCATCTCTCACGAAGGACCGTCTTATTCTGCTTCATCATTTGTACACGTGCACACAGCTTCTCTCAGCTCCTGGGGAGTAAGATCTGTGCACCAAGCTCTGTGCTGGACCCTGACACTTATTATTTCTAATCCTCACAACAACCTCACAGGAAGTCCTGGCCCCATTTCACAGATGAGGAAACTTAGACAAAGTAATGCCATATCACTGGTCTGAGGATGGTCAACTGCTAAACAGAAGAGCTGGAATCTGAACCAGATCATGTCCTTTTGAACCAGTTCATAGCCTTATGCTCTTTCACACCATGATGCCCAGGTGGTAACCAAAGATTATATTTGAAATGAAGGCAACGCTAAAATAACTCAAGTGTCAAAGGCATCTATACCTAGACACAGAATGATCAGTTAACTTGTTATCCTATGATTGTTAAGGCAGTCTGAAAAGAAAATGTCCAAGTTGGCAGGAATGTGTAAATATAAGATGAAAGTACAAACTTACAGGCATACAAGACGGATTTGTAAGGTCAAGCAATCTATGTGGGAAAATATCAAACTAGAATTTATCAGCATGATACCTCAATGTAATGCCTAAAATTTTTTAAAATCCTTAAAAGCTTTTTATAAAAAAATTTTTTTAAGTTTTTAAAAGTGGTTAAGGATAATAGACAGTCAAATGTTACATACTATATTGCTTATGGTAACAGAATATGTTTACTGTTGATTTATGTGGCATCTGGTCCCATTCAGATCAGATCAGATCAGTCGCTCAGTCGTGTCCGACTCTTTGTGACCCCATGAATCACAGCACATCACGCCTCCCTGTCCATCACCATCTCCCGGAGTTCACTCAGACTCATGTCCATTGAGTCAGTGATGCCGTCCAGCCATCTCATCCTCTGTCGTCCCCTTCTCTTCCTGCCCCCAATCCCTCCCAGCATCAGAGTCTTTTCCAATGAATCAACTCTTCGCATGAGGTGGCCAAAGTGCTGGAGTTTCAGCTTTAGCATCATTGCTTCCAAAGAAATCCCAGGGCTGATCTCCTTCAGAATGGACTGGTTGGATCTCCTTGCAGTCCAAGGGACTCTCAAGAGTCTTCTCCAACACCACAGTTCAAAAGCATCAATTCTTCGGTGCTTAGCCTTCTTCACAGTCCAACTCTCACATCCATACATGACCACAGGAAAAACCATAGCCTTGACTAGACGAACCTTTGTTGGCAAAGTAATGTCTCTGCTTTTGAACATGCTGTCTAGGTTGTTCATAACTTTCCTTCCAAGGAGTAAGCGTCTTTTAATTTCATGGCTGCAGTGATTTTGGAGTCCAGAAAATAAAGTCTGACACTGTTTCCACTGTTTCCCCATCTATTTCCCATGAAGTGGTGGGACCGGATGCCATGATATTCGTTTTCTGAATGTTGAGCTTTAAGCCAACTTTTTCACTCTCCACTTTCACTTTCATCAAGAGGTTTTTGAGTTCCTCTTCACTTTCTGCCATAAGGGTGGTGTCATCTGCATATCTGAGGTTATTGATATTTCTTCCGGCAATCTTGATTTCAGTTTGTGTTTCCTCCAGTCCAGCGTTTCTCATGATGTACTCTGCATATAAGTTAATTCCCGGAAAATAGGTGAGGAAAAGGTGGAAACAGTGACAGATTTTATTTTCTTGGGCTCAAAAATCACTGCAGATGAAAAAAAGAAAAATCACTGCAGATGGTGACTGAAGCCATGAAATTAAAAGATGCTTGCTCTTTTGGAAGAAAAGCTATGACCAACCTAGACAGCATATTAAAAAGCAGAGACATCACTTTGCTGACAAGGGTCCATATAGTCAAAGCTATGGTTTTTTCCAGTAGTCATGTATGAATGTTAGAGTTGGAGCATAAAGAAGGCTGAGTGCCAAAGAATTGATACTTTTGAATTATGGTTCTAGAGAAGTCTCTTGAGAGTCCCTTGGACTGCAAGGAGATTAAACCAGTCAATCCTAAAGGACATTAACCCTAAATATTCATTGGAAAGACTGATGCTAAAGCTGAAGCTCCAATAATTTGGCCACTTGTATGAACTGCCAACTCATTGGAAAAGACCCTGACACTGGAAAAGACTGCAGGCAGGAGGAGAAGGGGATGACAGAGAATGAGATGGTTGGATGGCCTCACTGACTCGGTGGACATGAGTTTGAGCAAGCTCCAGGAGATGGTGAAGGATGGGGAAGCCTGGAGTGCTGTACTCCATAGGGTCAAAAAGAGCTGGACAGGATTTAGTGACTGAACAACAATGTCTACAGATGAACTAACCTGAGGTCTAGTATATGCTCTGGAATACTGGGGGATGGGGTGGGGTGTTAGGTGGAGGGGTGGCCCAGGGCAGGGGTAATGACCCAGCAAGACTGGCCACCAGCTGACCCCAGCTGAACCTGGGGGTAGGAACATGAGGGTTCATTACACAGTGCTCTCTATTCTTACAAATTTTTGTTAATTGTCCATTAAAAAAAGAATCTAAAAGTGAATGAAACCACCAAATGAAACAAAGGCATTCTGTGACCATCATTATCACACCAGAATTAAAACAACAATGCATATGACTGCATACTTACGCAGAAGTCCAGCTTAAAGCAACAAATAAAAGACCTTTCAAAATCAAATAAAAAGAACTTTCAACAAATCTTAGAGCTTAAACCAATATTATTATTTGAAATTTGAGTACATGCAACTCAAGAGTCATTACTCACCTTTTCCAAAGCACAAGCCCTTATTACTTTTTCATATCGGTCTTTTTCATATTTCTTCCCAAATAAAATATTACTCCTCACAGTTCCTGGAAACACCCAGGGCTGCTGAGAAACATACGCGATCTTCCCATGCACTCTGACCTTCCCCTGTCTTGGGGGCAGCTCCCCGAGGACAGCACGTAACAGTGATGACTGAAACAGAAGGCAACACACATGCGTGAACAGGCAGCACTCAGGACGGAACACACCCCACAGCATAGCCAACCCCACCCTGGTGCTTGATAAATGATATCAGAACAGGATAAAGTACAGCTCTGGAAGTTGCAGAAAAAAATGGAAAACAGCACTATTGGTCAACGTAGACTAAAGGTTGGTAAGGAATGTTAATACTGTAACAATCCACTCTGCCAGAGTTTCCCCCAAATGAAGTGCTCTACTCAGCAAAGACTAAGAATGCTTAACATCCTTCACTAGCAGAGCAGACCAGCATGATGTGTACTTTCTGTATCTGATGTGTAATGCAGTTGTTCTTGCATTTGTTATCTTTTTCTTGACAAATACTTTTTCTTAAAAAACTATGTGGGGAGGAGAGGAGCAAAGAACCATGGCCACTATGGTAGCTCTTTGCAGTGGGCTAGGGAAGAGAAAGTTGACGCATTTTACAACAGCTGTTGTCTGCCTCATAAATCCTGGGATTCATGCAGTGCTGTGGAGAAGAAGTTGTTCACAATATAAACAGGTAACCAGCAACAGGGACCTGCCTATTCCAATGGAAAATCCTTATAAGGCGCCTCTGAAAAAATGTATCTTGTATGAAAAATGTGTAGATTATAAGAATCTACAGCTTTTATCCCAGTTTATTTCTCCATTTACTGGATGCATTTATGGAAGGCACATAACAGGTGTTTGTGGGAACAAACAAAAGGAAATCACAAAAGCAATTAAGAGAGCTCAAATTTGGGGGTTTATACCAGTTACATACAAGTATCCTGCCTATCTCAAAGACCCTAAAGTTTGTAACATCGAATATAGGGAGTAATTATATAAAGCTATCATCAATAAACATAATTTGCAACAAGAAAAAAAGTTATGTGGGTATTTCCCTGGTGGTCCAGTGGTTAAGAATCCGCCTTCCAGGATGGGTGGAAGGCATAGTTTGGGAGTTCAGGATGGACAGGTACACACTGCTATATTTGAAATGGATCACCAGCAGGGACCTACTCTATCGCTCATGGAACTCTAGTCAATGTTACATGGCAGTCTGGATGGGAGGGGAGTTTGGGGGAGAATGGATACATGTATATATATGGCTGACATACACCCTTCACTGTTCACCTGAAACTATCAGTACATTGTTAACTGGCTACAACCCAATATAAAACAAAAAGTTAAAAAAATAATAACTACATTCAGAATATAAACACTGAAAAAAAAAAGAAGAATCCATCTTCCAATGACAGAGGCTCTGGTCAGATCTGTGGTCCCCTGTGGTCCCCTGTGGTCAGTTCTGTGGTCAGAGAACTAAGATCCCATGTGGCCCAGGGTAACTCAGCCCACATACCACAATTAGAGACCCCAGGCACTGCAACCAAGACCCAATGCAATCAAATAAATTTTAAAATATATTTTAAAAAATTTTTAAAGCTTTGTGTGAAGAATATATCCAAAGATTATTATTTAAAAGAACTCTGAGCTAGTTGCATTTGAAGAATAGAAGTCCATCATGCCCAGGGAGCTCAAAATTCTGTGCTCTGCGACAACCTAGGGTGGTAGGACAGGGTGAGAGGTGGGAAAAATATTCAAGAGAGAGGAGACATCTGTATACCTATGGCTGTTGATTCATGTTGATGTATGGCGATTATTCTCCAATTTTAAAAAATAAAAATTTTAAAAGCCCTTCATGGAGGAAATCATCACCCTGTCCTGTACACATCCCACATTTGGGTTTCTGCATTTTGTCATACAAAACACAGGACACTAAGTGCATCTACACATGCCCTTCAAATCTCCTGTAACACACAGAAATGACATATCCGTGTCCATACCATCAGAGTGCTCACCACACTGGGCTGAAATAACCTGCCTGCATATCTGTCTTGCCCTGGAACTTGGTTGCCTCTGAAAGGCAGAGTCGGGATCTTGCTCAAGTCTGTACCTTTATCTCCAGCACGTGGCTGCACCTTCACTGCATGTGTACCGATGGGACCAAGTCAAGTCACGTAAAGAAATGCTCAGAGCTTCCTAGAAGAGCCTTTACCACCTCCAGAATTCCTGGAGGGGCCACTGTGACAAAAAGAAGCCCCCATTGTCTCTATCCAACCTGAACAGCTGTCACATAGATAATCCCCTTCACTGAGATGTCCAAATTCCTGACACCAATTCACAACTGTGCCACGTAAAGCACCAAGAAGGAAAACACAGTGTGCATTTATCTAGGTTTATGTGGCCACGAAACCTTCTCACAAACTAATATTGCATGGAACACACATAGAGAAACACCGTTCTAAATACAGCCAATTCAAACTGTGTCACACTCAGCTCCGGGTTTCACTCTTGAGAATTTAACAAGGGCTGTGGTGTTGCATCAAGGGCATCACAACTTACCTTTCCTGCTCCCACAGGTCCAACCACAGCTAACAGTTCACCGGGTCTGACAGTAAAGGAAAGGCCTCGTAGAGATGGGGTTTCTGATTCCTGCAAATTAAAGTTTATAAAAATGTACCCATTTCAATAAAGTAACATACACCTTACTTTAGAAAATAGAAAAAATGTAATAGTTATTGATATGCTCACATTAACCAACATTTTCTCCTTCCTATTTCAATATACTGTGCTCAAAAGGCCTTTTCATCCAATCCTATATCTTTAGGGTGTTGAAGAAGTTTTAGCTGCCTTTAGGAAGGCTCCTTCTTTTACCAGATTTCTGGACACAGCTCTAGACACCCACAGATTTTAAATAGCAGAGATGACAAGGCACCTACCTGAAATGCAAACTGAAGCATGCACACTAGTTTATTAAAATAATGTACTTAATACAATATTCAGTGTGGGAGGTTTTTAATCATGTGGCTCAGATGGTAAAGAATCTTCCAGCAATGTAGGAGATCTGGGTTCGATCCCTGGGTCAGGAAGATCCCCTGGAGAAGAGAATGGAAACCTACTCCAGTATTCTTGCCTGAAGAATATCAGGGACAGAGGAGCCTGGCGGGCTACAGTCGGTGGGGTCACAAAAAGTTGGACACGACTGAGGGGCTAACACTTGCACTTCCTTTTCAAGTTTTCATCATGACCCTTGGTTTTAACTGTCTCATTAATCCACAAGGTGGCAGCATAAGTACCTGGTGTGCCTGGCCCTTCAATAAATAATTTGAAATATCCACAAATGTCTCCATTTTCATTCAATATAGAATGAACCTCAATAATGTTCAGCAAGCAAAATGGCACTTTATATGAAGAAGTCACTCTTGGTAAATTAATTCTTATAAGTAACAGTCAAAGCTCTCATTTAATGAGAGCTATACTGTAGCACAAACACAACAACAATTGGGGAATAAAGAAATTAATTATGCCATTATGGGATAAAGTGATAAAGCCTCAATTTCCTATGTCTTACATGCATTACCTGTCCTGGTTAAATAGGAGCAATAAAGTATTTGTACTGTAAGAAAAACAAAACGTGAAGGTACACGCAACAGTGCACATTCCAATGTGAGGGAGGACAAAGTACTCATCAAGCCAATCACAGGTTGTATTCCTGGTAGACTTAAGGGTATGTGTGTGTCTCTACATATTCAAAGTGTTAATAAAATTGCCAGTAACTGCTGTGTCAAGAAAAAAAAAAATAGTGGTTACATGTGATTCAGTAAAATACCCTAAAGACTAAAAGCACAGAGTCTGGATTAAAAGTCTGGATACTCTTCAAACTGAAAATATTTTCTGGAAAGAATTGAACTGATTATATAATACTCACATACTAAAATAATGACAATGATTTTTCATCACCAAAAAAAACTAGTTTCAGATTTGGGGAATGACAAATTATCAATAGGAAGCTAGATTTTAATACACAAGAAATATTTTTTAAGCTTTTTAAGCTTCTCCACTCCTCTCTCCTGCCTGATGCTTGGAATTCCTATTTTACTACTTTTCATTCCGTTATGACTACAAAATAGTGAACCACCTGCAGACATCAGCCTCCTATTGCAGCCCCTCAGTCTGTCATTTCAAGCCAAATGCCAGGCTGGATGAAGCACAAGCTGGAATCAAGACTGCCGGGAGAAATATCAATAACCTCAGATATGCAGATAACACCACCCTTAAGGCAGAAAGTGAAGAACTAAAGAACCTCTTGATGAAAGTGAAAGAGGAGAGTGAAAAAGCTGGCTTAAAACTAAACACTCAAAACAAAAAACAAAAAACTCAACACTCAGAAAACTAAGATCATGGCATCCAGTCCCATCACTTCATGGCAAGTAGATGGGGAAACGATGGAAAGAGTGACAGACTTTATTTTTTGGAGCTCCAAAATCACTGCAGATGGTGACTGCAGCCATGAAATTAAAAGATGCTTGTTCTTTCAAAGAAAAGCTATGACCGACCTACACAACATATTAAAAAGCAGAGACATTACTTTACTAACAAAGGTCCACCTAATCAAAGCTATGATTTTTCCAGGAGTCATGTATGGATGTGAGAAAAGAAAGCTGAGCACCAAAGAATTGATGCTTTTGAACTGTGGTGTTGGAGAAGACTCTTGAGAGTCCTTTGGACAGCACAGAGATCCAACCAGTCCGTCCTAAAGGAAATCAGCCCTGAATATTCACTGGAAGGACTCATGCTGAAGCTGAAACTCCAATAGTTTGGCCACCTGATGCAAAGAAATGAATCATTTGAGAAGACCCTGATGGCTGGGAAAGATTGAAGGTGGGCAGAGGAGGGGGATGACAGAGGATGAGATGGTTGGAGGGCATCATTGACTTGATGGACATGAGTTTGAGTAAGCTCTGGAAGTCGGTGATAGACAGGGAAGCCTGGTGTGCTGCAGTCCATGGGGTTGCAAAGAGTTGGACACAACTGAGCGACTGAACTGAATTGAACCTTCTGTCAGGGCCAGGCAGGGTTCCCTCCCTGTTTAGGCTTCAGGATCCGACACTGCTCTGCGGTGACCAGAAAGGGGCAGCACTCAACAGTCCATGGCTGCTGGGTCCCCTCCCCCACTGGTTAACCAGGCTGGGGGACACTGACTCAAGGATTATCATCTGAGCCCCAACTCTGTGCAGACGCAGTTTGAAACCCCGGTCCCGTGAGATCTGCAGGCTCCCACAGGACTATTTTTCTTATTTTGGCTGCTCTGGGTCTTTGTTGCAGTGTGTGGGCTTAATTGCTGCATAGCATGTTGAGATCTTAGTTCTTCACCAGGGGTGGAACCCACATCCCCTGTACTAGCAGGTGGATTCTTAACCACTGGACCACCAGAGAAGTCCTGGAACCATTTATTTTAAAGCATAAAGATTGTGACCAAGTCCCATCATTCCATGAATGAGACCTGAGTCCCCAAGACCTTCCCCACCTGCCCACCTGGCTGTCTAGGGGAGCAGGTTACTGAGCTCATGTCTGTCTCCTGCCTCCCAGCCCAGCAGGGGCTTCATTTAGACTCAGCTTCTCTCCAAAACCCAAATGTCTTCCCCTTCCCCTCCTAGGGCTCTCTCATCCGTGACCTAACCTGACAGCCCTAATCACTAATGACCCCAACAGGGGGCATAGTGCTTCCATAGGCAAGGCCAGGACAACAGAACAGGGTGTTCTGGACTACAGTGCAATTTACACAGAAGTCTGTGACCATGTTATTAAGCTCTTGAAGACAAGATAGTTCACTTTAAAATGCTACATAGTTTGGTACAGAAGCAATTCAATGGACACCTGCACACACTGGGGGGGGAGGGTGCAGGGGACAGAAGGACAGACGCAGTGATGGGTCCACTTGAACACCTGCATGGAGGACGTGATGTCCAGGCTCTCCCACCCGCTGCCCTGGGCTGTGGGCTGCCTGGCCACGCTCTGTGTGATGACCAGCTCAGGGCACCACCCTGGCCCTGATGTGATTATAGCCCGGCTTTACTGAGCACCACCATGAGAGCCCCAGTGCCGCCACTCCTCAGAGGCACCTCTTCAGCACCAGAAATCTGGGAAACCACAACAGCTGTGTTTCCTGTTTTGATGCTAAGGTTGCTAATACTAACTTCTTTTGGAAAAAATGAAAGGTAAAAGCTACTATTCAGATAACTCAACATTAGTGACTGTCAGGTGCTGAATTCTGTTCTGTGCCCACTGCCAACCAACACCAACCAATTCTAAATCCACAACTCTGCCTTCCCCTCCTCAGCTCCCACCACAGAGACCAAGTCAGGTACAAGTAACACCACTCTAACTCCGACCTCCCAACCTGTGCCAAAGTCTGCCTTTGACACATCCAGCTTCTTTAGAAGAAATGTCTTTGTCTTGGGTGTGCAGGGTGTCATTTTCTTTCTCTATAAATTCTTCAGATCTAAAAAACAAAACTACTACACTATGAAAACAGACCTGCTAAATTAACAAGTACTGGTGTGTAACTAACTGAAACAATATTTTCTTTCAATATGTCGCACATGGAAGATGTTATTCTACGACCCTTAATTGTTCCCTTATAAGCATCGCCCTTGAAGAAGAATCAGTTAAATCACTTTGTTCAAGGGAATATTTAAAACATTCTGCATGAATCCTTGTGTCTTTTTTTACCTTAAATGACTGTTGCTGTGGTATTAGTTCTCTCTTCTTGACATGTCAGCTGTGACTCTGTAAGTGACAGAAAACACTGTCCTGTGCAGACAACCCCATGACTCTCTTGGCAGTTTTAATGTTGTCATTTTAAAGCCTGAAAGCTGCATTATTTTTATGCAAACTCAGGATGTAGTTTAGTGATCAGAATTCAGAAGAATATGCTGAAGCAGCATCAAGCAGGTGGATTTTTGGCTATCATTTCCAAAGTGGAATAGATTTATAAATTTAGTAGCCTTAGAGCAAAATTCTGTGCTTAATAACAGTTATTCTTTCTACATAGAAACAAGAAAAATAGTAAAGTATAGCAGCTTATTGTTCATACTTGTAAAGCACCTTATATGTTTGAGAAATTAAAAAACAGTGCCTCAAATGGTGATTCGACATTTCACATTAAAGAAGGGAAAAGTTGGTTGGAGGATGTAACTGTTGATGTGGGTAGTAAAAAACCTGCTTTAAGATACTTAAGTGTTAGCATTTAATTGAAAACATCCCTATTTTATTCAAAACCCAAGTGACTTAAACGATGTTATACAAAGTCAAAAGCCTTCATCTATTGAACCACCCAAAAGTTTTCTAATGGCTAATAAAAAGTATAAAGTTGATTTAATTTTATTTTCCTCTGTACTTTAAAAAATTATCCTAACACTGTTGTGCCTCAAAAAGATTTCCACCAAGCTTTCTTGAAAAATAACTTCTATGAGGCAAGAAAGAAGTTGTTTTAGAATCATTTACTCTTTAATTAGACAATCATTTTAAGTTTTAACACAGTAAATGTGAGCAGTGTAATTTCAGAAAAAAATTTAGTTGGTCAGATTACTGTGGATTTTTAATGATGATTGCCCTGGATAAACAGATCATACTTTTTCTTTCTTCTCTCCCATCCTTTACCAGTTTCAATTCCTGTGGTGTGATAACATGCATACTTTCATTTTTTTAGTTTCCTTATGAAGCACTAGTTTTTTCAGGTATAGAGGGATCCCTCTTCCCTGACTTTGACACACAGGATTAGTTCAGGGGTTCAAATCAATTTAAAATGAGCTTTTGCTCATTAAGGCTCCAATTACTAAGGCTTTTTTGTTTTAGTTTCTTTCATCTATAGTAGTTGAATTTAGTACTTGGTTTTAAATATTTTATGGCAAGAAATGACAAATTGCTTTTGTCCATTTTTTAAGCCAGATTTCCTTACATTTAGATAATTAAAGGTTCATAAAATGAAGATTAACTGTTTCTTCATAACTTGCTGGTACAACTAGAGTTTCTTTTCCTTGCAAATCTGTACATATCCCTAGTGTTTTCAAGGGCCTTAATTGTTTAAAATTTCTAGCTTCAGAGATTTCTGGGGAAAGGCAGGCTTACATTTTTGTGTTTCCCCCAGTAGTAACAACCTAGGTACCTCACAATAGTGCCATGACTGTTAGTTTTTAGTGAGTGCTATAAGATACAAGATTTAGTTGAGAATACATAGAATTTCCATTCTCCCAAAGTGTAAAATATTAGCTGCAATGGCATCATTGTCATTTAGGTACACAGGAACACCTTGGCACACAGTAATGTTAACACTGTAGCTATTTCTATGAAAATGTAGCTGATGAAGCCTCTCCTGTAATTTTGAATGCTGCTCTAACAAAACCATAATATGGAATTAGAGTTTACAAGAAACGCCTCACAGCCTTGTTCCTCTTCCTTTAGGAGTTTAGTACCTTGAGTTATTAATAGTTTGATTTTTTTTTTTACTCTAGAAGGTATATAGAAACCTTTTCAGATTTTTCACATGATTTTTTTCACATAGACTGTAGTACAACTAAAATCCCTTATTTTACCTTACAGATATTTGTTGCACAGGCATATACTGTTGTATATAGATACTTTTATTTTAGTTCATTAAAAACTGCAGAACCAATCTGTATCATATATCAAACTGTTTTAAAATAAATCTACAAAAAATAAATAAATGATAAATCTATGTGTTTACTGGGAAAAAAAGAAATCTGCTAATGAGTCATATAAAGGATATGTTAGCATTCACATAGAGTGGCCTTTAAAATGGAATTTTAGTGGTGCTTTCTATAAATGCTTCAAGAGCATTATGCTGAGAAACACCAAGCAGGAGATAAATCTACTATATTAAGGTAGGAGAAACCATCAGGGAAGGTTAGGCACCGTGTGTGAGTTTCCATGTACAGAAGGTGCAGGGATGTGGTTTCATGTATCTGGGAACAAACCACTGTGTTGACGGTGGAGAAGGCAGGTGCTGAGTCAGAATCAGGTGAACACAATGCAGGTGGCACCACAGAGTCACAGGCACTAAAGACAGGGTGACTTTACAGTCAGGACACATGCTCTGTGGTCCCCACTCTAACAGCCCGGTTCCTGGGCTCTGCTCTGGACGGTGGACCCTCTGGTGGAGGTGTCTCCTCCCTGAGTCCCTCCAGCGCTGGACGTGAGGGCAGCTTCCTGCCATTGCTAATCTCCGGGTTGTCTCATGCACTACTGTTTTACCCTTTCTAATTTTTCCTCCCTCTTTTATCACCTACGTAACTAACTTCCTGCATGGAACTCCCTCTCCCATGGTGGGATTCAATTTTCCTGACTAATCCACACTGATGCAGGAGGGTGAGCACAGAGGACCATGAAACCTAGGGTGGGGGGAGCATTTCCGTTGGCAAAGGGCCTGCACTGGGTGTGCAATACTGACAGCTTCTTGAAACCAGACCCGGTCTTTTTTTTTTTCATTGCCTGCAACTAACAAATAAACCAAGTTTTGGAAACCACCAACTTGTCATCAACTTGTCAACAACGCTGTTAACTTGTCATCAAGTGCAATCTTTAACTAGGAATCACTGGTGCTCACTATGCCCATGGGCTGTCTCCTCCTGCCCTTGGCTGCCAACAAAGTGTACAGAACCATCCAGAAGCTCAGGATGGGGGAGTCCCCACCCTACCCCAGCCAAAGTCCAGATCACAGCCTCACTCTATGTATAATAATGTCATCTGATAATCAAGGCAAAATTGTACACTAACTCCCCAAAGCCTCTTAAACAACCAGTTGTGCAATTAACCCATTCCACACTGCAGCATTTTGTCTGTCCATTTATATAAATGCTAACATTACAAATGTATGTACTTTAAGTTCAAAAGGTGCTAATACTTTTAAATCTCTCTTGAAAATGAGATAGAGAGCAAGCAATAAGTCAAAGGTCTTAGGTTGATTTTATACTTAATCTCCATTAGATACAACTTTAGTCCCAATTTTGAGAATTTTTAGAACATACTTTCAGTAAATGAGCAACTCACAGTTTACACCACACATAAAATCTAAAAATTCTCCAGTAGTCCATGTCACAGTTGTCTGTTAGAAGTCAGGATCCTGGAATGGAAGACTTGTTACCTCATCCCAAAAAGCAGTGAAATCTTGCATGTCCACTATCCTTTCACCATCTGATGGCTGCTGAGGGTGGAGCTCTGGTATCTCATCAAGTAACAGAAAATTCTACAGAAAACAAAACAAACAAACAAAACATATTGTTAAACTGTGGAAGAAAGCACAAACAAAAAACAACTGCTTTCCTGGGATTTGCAATAAAAACCTTTGTACAATCTAAATAATGTTTTACCAACTGTACTTAAAGCATTAGTTCACATCAGAACATATTAAATAACATATGGAATAATATTTACTGTTATTACAGCTCATGGTATATATCAATAAAATCATATAATACAGTGCATTTGTTGTGGTTCAGTCATCAAGTAATGTCTAACTCTTTGCAGCCCTGTGGACTGCAGCACGCCAGGCTCCCCTGTCTTTCACTATTTCCAAGAGTTTGCTCAAATTCATGCTGATTGAGTCAGTAACGCTATCTAACTATCTCATTCTCTGTTGCTGCCTTCTCTTGCCTTCAATCTTCAAAAAGCATCAGGGTCTTTTCCAATGAGTCAGCTCTTGGCATTAGGTGGCCAAGTATTGGAGCTTCAGCTTCAGCATCAGTCCTTCCACTGAGTACTCAGGATTTGATTTACTTTAGGATTGACTGGTTTGAAATCTTTGCAGCCCAAGGGACTCTCAAGAGTCTTCTCCAGTACCACAATTCCAAAGCATCAATTATTTGGCGCTCAGTCTTCTTTATGGTCCAACTCTCACATCTGTCCATTACTATTGGAAAAATTATAGCTTTGACTATATGGACTTTGTCAGCAAAGTAATGCCTCTGGTTTTTAATAATGCTGTCTAGGTTTGTCACAGCTTTTCTTCCAAGGAGCAAGCGTCTTGTGATTTCATGGCTGCAGTCACCGTCTGCAGTGATTTTGGAGCCCAAGGAAATAAAATCTGTCAGTGCTTCTATTGTTTTCCCATATGTTGCAATGAAGTGATGGGACCAGATGTCATGATTTTAGTTTTCTGAATGTTGAGCTTTAAGCCAACTTTTTCACTTTCCTCTTTCACTTTCATCAAGAGGTTTTTAGTTTGTCTTCATTTTCTGCCATTAAAGTGGTGTCATCTGCATATCTGAGGTTATTGATATTTCTCCTGGCAATCTTGATTCCAACTTGAGCATCATCCAGCCTGGCATTTCACATGGTTGCTTCGGTCATGTCTGACTCTTAGGGACCCCATGGATTGTAGCCCTCCAGGCTCCTCTGTCCATGGCAATTCTCCAGGCAAGAACACTGGAGTGGGTTGTCAGGCCCTTCTCCAGGGGATCTTCCCAACACAGAGATCAAACCCTGGCTTCCTACATTGCAGGCAGATTCTTCATTGACTGAGCCTTGAGGGAAGGTGACAATATACAGCCTTAAGGTACTCCTTTACCAATTTGAAACCAGTCTTTGTTCCATTCCTTGTTCCAGCAACAGTTCTAACTGTTGTTTCTTGAACTGAATACAGTTTTCTCAGGAGACAGGTAAGATGGTCTGGTATTCCCATCTCTTTCAGAATTGTCCACAGTTCATTGTGATCCACACAGTCAAAGACTTTAGTGTATTCAATGAAGGAGAAGTAGATGCTTTTTCTGGAATTATATTGCTTTTCCTATGATCCAATGGATGTTGGCAATTTGATCTCTGGTTCCTATGCCTTTCTAAATCCATCTTGTTCATGTGGAAGTTCTTAGTTCACATAAAGGTGGGAATTACAAATTTGAAAAGCAGAGGGCAGTTAGAGAGAGGATTAAGCAGTAATTAAAAGGGGGCAGGGATGAAAAGGCAGATATACAAAAGGCAGGCTCAGATACCAACAAGCAAAACATCTGTGGAGGAAAGAACTCATTTTTGAACACAGAGAATTAAGTGAATCTGAGGCCACTCTTCATGTACAAGCAGCACAGAGCTCTCAGCAAGTTCCTCCCCTCCCTGTCCAGAGAGGAACTCTGTACCCCAGGACTGTGCAGTCACTGCCTAGTCATCGGAGTCAGCACAGGAGATGCAATCTGTTTGCTTCTCTTGCTTTTAGACATTTTAGTCACTCTGCAGGCATCACTACACAAAAGCCCTGTGCCACTGCTATCTATATATACTACTGGCCCTACATGAGAACCAGTTTTAGGATATCTGTAACACACTCTACCTAATAAAAGAAGAGAATACCTACAACATTCTGGGAAGTCTGCCAGCTTTGGCACTGGGAGAGTTAAATCTCACCTAACTGGCACACAGTGAGACCACATAAAGGAGCTATTTTAGGTAAAATCTGCCTATAACTTTAAAAAGTTATTTGTCCCCAAACCTTGATTCTTCGGATGCTCACGACAGCCTCTGACACCTTCTCAACAGCCATGGGGAAGTAGAGGGTGCTTGAGAACCGCAGAGCCTCAAACAGCATCACCACCACAAACACTTGGCTGGCTGTGATCAGGTTGTCAAGGAGCTCATTGGTGATGAAGGTGACAAAAATCATGATTTTGCTCACAGCGAAAAATGATGCCAAATTCATGCCCCTAAGGTAGGAACTTTTCAGAATCTTGGAAATTTCCTTCCTGGAAAAGAGAGAACGGAATAGGTTTTAAAAGAAGCATCGATATCCAAGTCCACCTCGAGGGCTCTGTCCCAACACCAGGACCACACACTTCATCACTGCTTCACTCTTCCAACTAAGCAGAGGCTTCCTGTCACCCTTTTAAACACTGTGGGTCAATCAGACTGGGTTTGAACATTCATTCAACAAGCATTCATAACCACAAGTCCTGGGCGGGGCTCCCCACTGATGACAGAAAGACACAGTCCATCCCCTCCAGGAGCTCATGAACTTGTGGGGGAAGAGAATAAGACACCCCAAAATTGTGAGACACCAAGACATCAGACAGAGGCAGGCACCATGGCCCCTCTGGAAGCACATGTCCTGGCTATTGTAAGTAGTGCTGCAATGAGCATTGAGGTGCATGTGTCTTTTTGAATTCTGGTTTTTTTCAGGGCATATGCCCAGTAGTGGGGTGGCTGGGTCATACGTAGCCTTATTCCTAGTTTTCAAAGGAATCTCCATACTGTTGTCCATAATAGCTGTGCCAATTTGCACTCCCACCACAGAGCAAAAGGGTATTGTTTGTAGATGTTTTCTTGATGGCCACTCCTACCAGTGTGAGGTGATACTTCACTGTAGTTTTGATTTGCATTTCTCTAATAAAGAGTGATGTTGAACATTTTTTTCATGTGTTTATTGACTGTTTGACTTCAGAAGCATATACAATTTTGCCTTTAAGAAGATCATAGATGGAACAGCAGATTAAAATGACATCTCCCCTCTTCCACTTAACCCGCCTGCCACATGTGAGGTGTGGATTCATAATATTTAAGCTCATCTTCATGTGAAAAGTGGTAAGACTTCTAATTTCCGTCTGTAAAAACAGGGGGGAAAGTACAAAAATATGGTGTGATACATACAAAAACTTACCTTCTCAGTCTGGTAATAAGGTCTATAAATGACCTTTCCCAAGCATTCATCTTTACTGTTCTGATGCCAGTTATGACTTCGCTCATGGTCCTGATCCTGTCGTCTGTGAGAGCTGCAGTCTTACTCCTGACGGGACAGACGTGAGATGAGCCATAGTGACCACAGCCCAACTTTCCTCAGCAGCAGCAGGGGCCACAGGGAGGGACCAGGGATCCATGATACCCTACAGCTCTTCTGTGCTGACATCACAGGCAGGTCCTTCTCAAAGTGCAAATGGAGAAAAAGACTTCTAGGAAGTCAACCATTCAGCCCAATTCAAGGAGTAACTTGGAGAACTCTCAGTACTGGCTGAGGAAGACCTGAAGTAAGTCAGGTACAAACTCTCCACCTAAGGTCGCAGTTGGGCAAGGAAGGCAAAAAGACACTGAATCTAATGGGAAGACAGTGTCTGTGCGGTGATAAAATAAGAATGAGGTGCCGGTGAGCAGAAAAGATCGGGCTGTTAATTCCACTGGGAAAGGAAAACAAGAAGCGCTTCAGAGACCTGGCAGCACTGCAACAGGGCCTCGAAGGGTAAGAAACATCTCTCCACAGCAAGACAGGAAAGAGAATTTAAAATAGAAAAAAATATCACATGTAAAGTCACCAAAAAAAGAAGGAAAAAAACCTTCAAACAGCACAATATCTCCATCACCTGACAACCTGGACAATGACCCACCTCCAACCCTCTGGGACCTGCTTCAGGTCTATCTCATCACCATTAGGCCCTTCATCACCAGCCACTGTTCTATCACATATGCTGCTGGGACTGTGCGGTTGTATAAAGACAAATTAAGATTGACTTTTTCTTTGAGGCACATATAAGTTAATGGAAACACTGAATTAAAACCAAGACATGAACATAGATACCTGAAAATTGCATAACAAAAATACATGCAGCTAAACTTGAGCATATAGGATTGTTACTATTTAATAATACTTAAATAACTTCAATATAGGTAACTTCTGCTCAAGGACACTCGACTTATTCAGGTATGGTGCTGGAAGGAGCCAGTGAGTACCATCACCTTTCCCTCTTCACCATAAGCCTTCAGCTTAGGGCTGGAGCCTCCACTGGCTAAGCCTGAAGGCCCTACAATCCACATAAAGAAGAGACTAGAAAAAGGATTGGTTTTGTTTTTGAAGAAAAGCATCGAGCAAATGGTGAATGTTACCAAGCACATATCACCTAGTTTTTAAACCAGTGTTTCTCTTACCTGAGTGACGAGAACGAATTTCCAACACAGCTTTGCAAAAGCAGAAGAATAATGAGAACCGCCATCCCAGCAAGACAAGATATTCCTATTTCCATCCAGAGCAGGGCAGTCACTGCGATAGCCTGCAGTGGCCCCACCCACAGATAGTGCAAGAACATTGTAACCTTAAAAGAGAAACACAAAGCCTTCTTAGAACTGTATAAAATCAAAACCAGTAAGGACAAAGTGTAGAACAATCTGTTCTAAAGAAACAGGCAGGAATCTAAACAGAAATGATATCAGTGAGTTTTATACCTCATGATGAAGCAGAAATCCAAGTGTCCACCCCAGATGATGCCGTTCTGGGGCAGCACAGGGCCAGCCTCAGGGACGTGCCAGGGAGAACCCAACCAGTAGCACTGAAGGAAGATGTTGATTTTGTCCACAACACAGATGAGCTCAGGGCTTCCCCAAACTCTCTCTGTCCCAAAATTCAGCCCCCATCTCCATAGAAGAGCCTATATTATGGTACCTACCACACTCTCCAATATCTACTTGTGCATTTACCTTCCAGACAGTCTGTGGCCTTTCCAGTGCAGAAATTAAGGCTTATTCACCTTCAAATTAAGTAGAGGCCTTACATCATGTTTAATGAATAAATAATTGAAGGAGAAGTGAAAGTGTTAGTCTCTTAGTCATGCCCAATTTGCAACTCCATGGATTGTAGCCCACCAAGCTTCTCTGTCCATGGGATTTTCCCAGTCAAGAATGCTAGAGTGGATTGCCATTTCCTTCACCAGGGAATCTCCTGACCCAGAGATAGAAACCAGGCCTCCTGCATTGCAGGCAGACTCTTTACCACCTGAGCCACAAGGGAAGCCCCCAAACTTAAAGGTCAGGATCATCCAGGAAAGAGAAGTGGTCTATACAGACCTGACCAACAGCTACAACACTCTGGGTAACATGATTTATTCATAAAGTAAGTGTGAAATGGGTACGATGGGACAGCAGAGAGGAGGCTGTGTCTGACTGGGGACCACACACTTGGCATATTCCTCAAAGGCTCCCTATGCAGCAGGCACTGTACAGGGCACACAGAAAGAACAATCCCTTCCCACCAGGCCTACATCATCCAGAGGAGGAGGAAGACAATCCCACAACACCAACACCACGTACCAAGAAGGGCCACTCCAGGAGGACCCCTAGGAACACTAACCAAGCTGGGCAAGAACACTGTTGCCTGTCTATTACTAAGGTATGTTACAGACAATGTCAGAAAAATAAAACCCTCATCTACAGGACAACACATATTATCACATCTAAGCTGCACACAGAAAATGAGCATTGGATAAAGAGAACCCTTGTTTTATGTCCTCAACTGAACCCTGGCTGACACCAAACCCTGGCACCTGGCATCCCAATAAGCTAAATCCAGTGAGAACGATAGGGAATGGAAGAGGATCCCTCAGGCAGCTTACCTGATCAAACCTGTTCACATCGTTGGACAGCAGGTTGACTATTTGGCCTGTGGTGGTCTTCCCCATGGCTGAGCTACTCAGATGAAGTGACTGAAATGAGAGAAAGATATAGAGAATCGGATTTCTGCAGTGATACCAAGTCAGTCTGAGAACATAGCAAAATGGACTGTATTTTCATGGGGTCTTGTGTGGTGTCAGGATGAGCAGTATGATGCCTGAAAGCAGGGCTCTAGGGACCCTTGTTCATCCTTTGATGATTCAATGTGGCGCCAGCCCTGCCCACAAGGACAGCAAAGGGAGGAGCAGGAGACAGAAGGAAAACCCTCCACCCTGTTTCTCAGTGAACCTGGACCTGCCTGAAGGATAAAGAAATATAGATATAGACTTAGGGGTCAACCAAAGCAATTTTGAGCCAAAAACTAGACAGCATATTAAAAAGCAGAGACATCACTATGCCAACAATGGTCCATATAGTCAAAGCTATGGTCTTTTCAGTGGCCTGTACAGATGTGACAGTTGGACCATAAAGAAGGCTGAGCACCGAAGAATTAATGCTTTTGAAATGTGGTGTTGGAGAAGACTCTTGAGAGTCCCTTGGATAGCTAGGAGATTCAACCACTCAATCCTAAAGAAAATCAACCCTGAATATTCACTGGAAGGACAGATACTGAAGCTGGAGCTCCAATACTTTGGCCAACTGATGCCAAGAGTTGACAAACTGGAAAAGACCCTGATGCTGGGAAAGATTGAGGGCAGGAAGAAGAGGGAACAACAGAGGATGAGATGGTTGAATGGCATCCCTGACTCAATGGACATGAGTTTGAGCAAACTCCAGGAGACACTGAAGGACAGGGAAGGGTGGTGTGCTGCAGTCCACGGGGTCACAAAGAGCTGGACAGGACTGAGTGCCTGAACAACAACAACAGGATGAGAGTGGAGAGCCTGCCTCAAGGAAAGAGATTAGTACGAGGTGTGACATCATTTAAACACTTTGGTCTTAATTTCCTCATTCTAAAACTAACCAGTATAATATTCAAAACACTAATCCTGTGAGGAACCTGTGTTCTTAACGCCAGTCTGCTGACTTGACAAAAAGCACAGCCTATGCTGTATAATTCCTTCATTTGATAAAAGGCTCTGAAAAATTCCCTAGAGATCTGAGGAATCGGAACAGACCACCTTGAGCTGTTTCAACAGACCACCAGCTGTAGCCATCGATCCAAACAAAATGTCATGGTTCATAAAAATGTTCCATTTAGTCCTCAAGTTAAAATTGATATAGCCACAATGGAAGAGACTATGGCAGTTCCTCAAAAGACCAAACATGAAATTAACATATAGTAAAGCAATTTCACTTCTGAGAATGTATTCAAATTAAAGCATAAACTTGAACTGATTATTTGTGCACCATGTTCATAGCAGCACTATGTACAATAGTCAAAAGGTAGAAACAACTCAAATGTCCACTAACAGATGAATGGATACATACAATGTTGAATATACATGTAAAAGAATATGATTCGATCTTTATTTTTTTTTTTTTACTTTAATTTTTAATTTCAGATATACACATGCTCACCATCCTGAACCCTCCTCCCTCCCAACCTCCCCATACCATCCCCCTGGGCCTTCCCAGCGCACCAGCCCCAAGCATCCAGCATCGTGCACTGAACCTGGACTGGCATCTCGTTTCATACATGACATTTCACATGTTTCAATGCCATTCTCCCAAATCTTCCCACCCTCTCCCACAGAGTCCATAAGACTGTTCTATACATCAGTGTCTCTTTTGCTGTCTCGTATACAGGGTTATCGTTACCATCTTTCTAAATTCCATATATATGCGTTAGTATACTGTATTTATGTTTTTCCTTCTGGCTTACTTCACTCTGTATAATAGGCTCCAGTTTCATCCACCTCATTAGAACTGATTCAAATGTATTCTTTTTAATGGCTGAGTAATACTCCATTGTGTATATGTACCACTGCTTTCTTATCCATTCATCTGCTGATGGACATCTAGGTTGCTTCCATGTCCTGGCTATTATAAACAGTGCTGCAATGAACATTGGGGTACACGTGTCTCTTTCCCTTCTGGTTTCCTCAGTGTGTATGCCCAGCAGTGGGATTGCTGGATCATAAGGCAGTTCTATTTCCAGTTTTTTAAGGAATCTCCACACTGTTCTCCATAGTGGCTGTACCAGTCTGCATTCCCACCAACAGTGTAAGAGGGTTCCCTTTTCTCCACACCCTCTCCAGCATTTATTATTTGTAGACTTTTGGATCGCAGCCATTCTGACTGGTGTAAAATGGTACCTCATAGTGGTTTTGATTTGCATTTCTCTGATAAAGAGTGATGTTGAGCATCTTTTCAAGTGTTTGTTAGCCATCTGTATGTCTTCTTTGGAGAAATGTCTATTTAGATCTTTGGCCCACTTTTTGATTGGGTCATTTATTTTTCTGGAGTTGAGCTGTAGGAGTTGCTTGTATATTTTTGAGATTAGTTGTTTGTCGGTTGCTTCATTTGCTATTATTTTCTCCCATTCTGAAGGCTGTCTTTTCACCTTGCTAATAGTTTCCTTTGATGTGCAGAAGCTTTTAAGTTTAATTAGGTCCCATTTGTTTATTTTTGCTTTTATTTCCAATATTCTGGGAGGTGGGTCATAGAGGATCCTGCTGTGATGTATGTCAGAGAGTGTTTTGCCTATGTTCTCCTCTAGGAGTTTTATAGTTTCTGGTCTTATGTTGAGATCTTTAATCCATTTTGAGTTTATTTTTGTATATGGTGTTAGAAAGTGTTCTAGTTTCATTCTTTTACAAGTGGTTGACCAGATTTCCCAGCACCACTTGTTAAAGAGATTGTCTTTAATCCACTGTATATTCTTGCCTCCTTTGTCAAAGATAAGGTGTCCATATGTGCGTGGATTTATCTCTGGGCTTTCTATTTTGTTCCATTGATCTATATTTCTGTCTTTGTGCCAGTACCATACTGTCTTGATAACTGTGGCTTTGTAGTAGAGCCTGAAGTCAGGTAGGTTGATTCCTCCAGTTCCATGAAATTCCTCAAACAAGAATACTAGAGTGGGTTGCCATTTCCTTCTCCACTATACATGATACCTGTTCAAAATTACAAACTATGACTTTGAGCTTAGCAGCCATTCCATTTCCAACACCCGACCTGATTTCTCCTCAGGACCAGGCATCAGGAGGCAGGGCCTCAGCATGAACCACACATGTTCACAGGGGCCTTTCAGAGCCGCTTGGCAGCACCAGGTTTAGCCTAAGGAATTGGTCCACCTGTGACCTGCAAGAAGTGTCTTATTTCTGCATCTCAGTAGAAATCTACATGTAAGGCTGTGCACGAGGAAATTCCCATGTTTCTGGAATTTCAGGTTATGTATACAGTTTCTGACTTTGTAAAGAAACAATTGTTTTAGGCTAATTAAGCCAGTAAATGAACACTTTGGGAGATGTTTACATTCCCATAAGCAACATACAAGGTCAGATCAGATTCCCCAAAGGAGACATTCCAAAGTGTTAGCGGGAAGAGGGAAAAAACCAGAACAGTGGCTCACTTGTGCAGCAAAGAAAGAGCTTTGTTTGACTAAACCATCATCTCCAATCTAACTTAAGGTTTTCACACTGCAGTTCTGGTGAAATTTCCTGCATACTTATGGGAGCTAAGTATGATCTGGAAAGATGAACATCTAGCTAATTTGTGGGGACATCTGAGTATTTGTCTACTAAATGGCAGAAGGTGCAAGAGAATAAATAACAAAAATGATGAAGGCTGACAATGAAGACCCTTAACTGGAAGATATGTAACCCAAGGAGAAACTGGGCTCATGTGCCAAACACAGACAGTGAGATGCCAGGCCTCCGAGTCCACACAGTCCCGAGATTTAACAAGAGTCTGCTCAAGCAAAGATGGGAGAAGACATTCTACATTTTCCCCAGTAATGTATTTCCAAGAAATAGGAGCTCTAGATAAGTAACAAATAGGAAAAGAATCAATAATTTTCATTTAAATCTCCTGGTTTTAGCTTTCATTGAGGATTTTACTCATTTGTAATAAAATTAAATATATTTACTATGTGCAATTTGATGTTTTGATGTAAATAAACATTGGGAAATGGTTACAGTAGGAAAACAAATGAACGAACCCATCATCACACATAGTTATTCTTCTGTGTGTGTGGTGAGAACACTTAAAATCTATTCTCTCAGCAAATTTCAAGAATAAAATACAGCTAAATAAATTTTTTTTCCTAGAAAAAAACGAACAGCCCAGGGCAAAGAGATATGCAGGGTCAAGTTTATATAGAGCCCTTCAGTTCTTAACACTGTGGCAATTCCCTTGTGAAAACAGCTAAAATCCTTAATTCTTTTAAACTACTTAAGACTAGGTTAAACTATAGAATAATTCCATGGCGATTCTCAACACAAAATCACTGAACACACCAAGTCAGGTCTTATTAAAAGTGCTAAAATGCATACTAAAGAAAAAGGAAATATTGAATTAAGAAAATAACTTGAATGAATAGCAACAAATTCCCACCAAAATTACTAAAAGCTGCATAAGATTTCAAGTTTCATCCCAACATTCAGCTCTATTCTTTAATACCATTATAAAAAATCATAGCTATAGAATACAGCGAGAGAATCTATGTTTGGCATGGATTCCATTTATATTTTTCTTTAGTTCACACAATTACACTCAATATGTCTAGATGGGTCATTTAAACATATAATCATTCCCTTTCTCAAATACATTTTGTGCTCCTAGATTTAATTTCATAAATCCGATCAATGAAGTTTACTTTTAAATACAAAGTTGATGTAAAAGATGGTCTTAATGAACAACAAATTGCCACAAATACAGCTACAAGATTAAGGCATGAAAACACTGAAAACCAACTTGACACTTTTTATACTTATTTTTTAATTAGATTCCATTACAAGCTGCGTGGATATTACATAAAAACCTGTGGATAAAATTTATCAAAGGCAGCTCTGACCCGATCTCAATACAAAACTTTTCATTATTTACTGGTAAATTTTACTTAAATGACAACAACAAAATTGGCCTGATGCAAATAGCAAGCTTCTCTAGGAAGGTGTAAATTATCCCAGTTACAAGATGTTTAATTTACAGAGAACTAAATGTTCCTGATGCTTCAGGAGAGGAACACACTGTGGTACCGAGCGACACTCACCTTGCGGTAGATCATACGGCACACCGCTACTCTCAGCCTCATGCCCACGCGCTGCATGTGGTAGAAGCACAAGTGGTGCAGAACGGCCCACACGAGCACGCAGGCGCTCAGCCCCGCCGCGTAGCCATAGGCTTCGTGCAAAGCGGCAGAATTGTCGGGATCATAGTTTTCGACATAACTAATAATTTTGCCCAAAAATATGGGCAGAACTACTTTGGTGCCTTCCTGAAAGAAAAAAAGCCTTAATTAGAAATACAAGTCATGCCAGTTTTTCTTAACACAAGCTGTACTTTTATTGTTAGCATGTTAAAAAGCCATCTTAACAAAATGCTACATTCATGGCTAACCTAAAAGAAAAATACACAGATCTACTCTCTCCAGTAAGACAAGCAGACAACAGTTTTAACATAAGTCAAAATCTTACATTCAAAGACAATAAAGCCTTAGTATTGGGTTGCCCAACAAGTTCTTTCAGTTTTTAAGTAAAAGACACATTTTTCATTTTCACCAAGAACTTTGTTGAACAACGTATTCAAAATTCTGTTCCACTATCTCCTGCCATTTTTCAGGAAATCTGATAATTCCATCTTCCCAAAACTTTATATCTTTTTGAGCAAAGAACGATTTCAGGTGCCTTTTACAGTCTTCCTGGGAATTAAATCTTTTTTCATTAAGAGAATTTTGTAAAAAACAAAATAAACAGAAACCCGAAGGAGCAGTGTCTGGTGAATATGGCAGTTGAGTCAGAACTTCCAAGCCAAGCTGTAACAGTTTTTGCCTGGTCATCAAAGAAACATGCGGTCTTACATTATCCTGATGGAAGATGATTCATTTTCTGTTGAATAATTCCAACACATTTCATCAAGTGCTGCTTTAAGTTGGCCTAACTGGGAGAAGTACTCATTGGAATTAACTGTTTGGTTTTCTGGAAGGAGGTCATAATAGAGGACTCCCTTCCAGTCCCACCATATACACACCACCTTCTCTTGATGAAGACTGTACTTTGGTGTGGTTGGTGGTGGTTCATTTCACTTACCCAGTGATATCTTTCATTCCACATTAGTGTACAGTATCCACTTTTCATTGCCCATCACAATTTGTTTTTAAAAAGGAGCATTTTTTTAATAGTTACATTTCAGTAGAGAATTGCATACAGAAATAACAGTCAAGAAGATTTTTCTTTTTTTCCCTCGCTTAACTTAGGTGGAAACCAAGCATCAAAGTGATTAATATAACCAAGATGGTGAAATGACTTTCAAGGGTTTTTTTTTTTTTTGGATATTTTGAGTATGTTGGCTATCTCCCACAGGATATAACATTGATTGTTCTCAATCAATCTCAATTAATGTCTAGATTTGATCTCTATCAACTTTAACTGGTCAACTCGACAGTAAAACATCATCCACCAAGAAATCTCCAACACAAACCTATTTTTTTTTCTTTTTTTGCTGTGTTGGGTCTTCATTGCAGTGTGCAGGCTTCTCTAGTTGGAAAGCGCCAGCATAGTTGCCCTGAGGCATGTGATATCTTAGTTCCGCGACCAGGGATCAAATCCATGACCCCTGCATTGGAAGGCAGACTCTTAACCACTGGACAACCAGGGAAGTCCTCTGACAGGTTTGTTTTTGATAGCTCTCTTCTGTCTGTAAAATGTTGAGGAACCCACAAGAGGAAGAGAAGGAGAAGAATCCCAAACTCAAATCACAAAGCATAACTAAAAAGCATTTTCTGCTCAACTAACTAGTGCCTGATCAGATTATTTACAGAAAGCTGACCCCATCTCTCAAAAGGATATGACACTTAAGTCCTAAACATCTGTCTTTTCTACACACACATGTTCACAGGCCTTAATACCTGCCTTACCTCCCACAAGGTCATAGGAGCTTTCATCTACTCCAGAGAAGAGAAGACTGTTTACTGGAAGAATTATGAGTAAGATGACCATATCAGAGGAAGATGACCAGTTCTCAAAAACACAAAGGCTCAATGTTACATTTCTAGGAAGCCTAATCATTCACCCCTGGAGGCACTAAGAGCTTAAGAAGAGCCCCTCATAGATTGTAAAACACACTGTTGATACAGTTTACTGAGATAGAAGTCTGGAGACTTATACAGAGAAGCAAAAAGTCAAACTACACATGGCAGTCCCAGCCCAGATATGATCAAGGGAAGCCCAGTGCTGCACGCTACAAACCTGGGGCTCTCCACCAGAAGCCCAGTGGTAACACCTGCCATCCCCAAATGCCCTAAAACTGTGATTCTCTTTGGAAATCACTGCTGTCTGTTCAGTTCAGTCTCTCAGTCATGTCCAACTCTTTGTGACCCCATGGACTACAGCTTGCCAGGCTTCCCTTTCTATCACCAACCCTTGAGCCTGCTCAAACTGATGTCAGTGATGTCATCCACCTATCTCATCCTCTGTCATCCCCTTCTCCTCCTGCCTTCAATCTTTCCCAGCATCAGGGTCTTTTCAAGTGAGTCAGTTCTTCGTAATAGGTGGCCAAAATATTGGAGTTTCAGCTTCAGCATCAGTCCTTCCAATGAATATTCAGGATGGATTTCCTTTAGGATAGACTGGTTGGATCTCCTTGCAGTCCAAGGGACTCTCAAGACTATTCTCCAACACCACAGTTCAAAAGCATCAATTCTTCAGTGCTCAGCTTTCTTTATAGTCCAACTCTCACATCCATACATAACTACTGGAAAACCACAGCTTTGACTAGATGGACCTTTGTTGGGTGTTACTCAGCTGTCTGCTACTCATCTATTTGATCCTAATATCATTTCAATTACAGGAGGAGTAAGGAGTAATATCACCCATCTAAAAGAATACTAATAAATGCAAGAAATTCAGCAAAAAAGAGTGCAAAATAAAGGCAGGTCATTACTGCCTAAGTGTCTGGGTTTATCTGCTGAGAGACAGTCTTTAATAACCCAGGTGAGCAAACAGCCTCACTAAGGAGTAATGCCAGTCCATGGCCTATAGCTTCTACTCTTCTGTCTATTCTGGATACTAATCCTCAACTAGTGAGGAATAAAACAGCTGAGAAAATATTCCCTATCAAACTTGAAACTAACCAAATTAAAACGTTCTGGATAAGCAGGCACAAGATCAAAAGTTGTTCCCTCAAACTCTTCATCTTTAACGTCAGTCTAAGTTTGATTTGTGAATATTCTTTCCACAAACCAATTCAGAATAGAGTTATTACATCTTCATAGGAATTCTTCACAACTATGAAATCATGAAAGATTTTTTAAAAGAGTCTATTATAATACAACATTTGATAAAGATTCTACAAGAATCTGAGAGTCTCTAGGGCAGACATTTCTTGGTAGAGTCCTTGGTATTCAGCCTCCTGAAAGCACTTGACTTTGGGCCCCATTTCCTGCTTCTTAGGGGAACTTCTCACAGGATTAAGTGCTAAAATTTCCCTACTCATTATAGTTTCTCCATTACATTTCCACACATACTTAAAAGGTTTCTTACCCAACTCCACCAATTCTGCTTCACAGGAAAAATTAAAAAACACAGAAAACAGAAACAAGCTATATCAGACAAAGAAAAAATGCTTGAGTGAAATATATAAGCAGGAAAAATGAGCTTGTGGGAAAAATGAAGGGGCAATTTACCTTCAGAAATGGGAGAACAGGTGACAAACAGCAGAGCTGAGACAGATCCAGAGCTAAGGATGAAAATCAGTGAATCTGGGAAAATAATAACATTAGGATGCTAAATATAACTTTACTCCTCCTGACACAGTGGTCTTCATCCTGACTGTACCTTAGCATCACCTAGGAGGCGTGAAGAGCACTCTGAGGCCTAAAGCCAAGCCTCCAGAAACTGGGTTAGGTCAACTGATTAAGGATGGACCCTGAAGTTCCCTCTGCCTGGAAGATTCTGGATGTAGAATCTCATCCCATGGAAACATCTGCTATTATCCTGCATCATCATGGCATCTGGGCCTCGAGGAGCCATGAACCTGCTTTGAAGGACTTACAAGTACCACAGAAGGTTTTATGCTGAGTTCCGTGTTACATATCATACTTCTAAGAAAATTTCTTATGAACCCAAATTCTTGAGACTCCAAATATGAAATTCAGACCTTTCATTCGAAACACGGGAAAAAAATAAATGTTTATAAAATAAGTATTTACAAAATTAAAATATGAATCAAATTTGTAATGTTATATCTAATGAGGGAGAAGAATTAGAATGGAACAAGGATACCAGTCTTCTTTAAAAATAGCCTCTTCTGTTGATTTGACTTTGGAATTGTGAAAACATTATACAGAATTATAAAACAATGAAGTTTTCAAAATCAATTCATAAAATTTCAGAGTAAAATAAAACAAAAACTATATCCATCCAGTAGGTTGGCAGTTATACAATGCTGCTGCTGCTGCTAAGTCGCTTCAGTCGTGTCCGACTCTGTGTGACCCCAGAGACGGCAGCCCACCAGGCTCCTACGTCCCTGGCAATCTTCAGGCAAGAACACTGGAGTGGGTTGCCATTTCCTTCTCCAATGCATGAAAGTAAAAAAGTGAAAAGTGAAAGTGAAGTTGCTCAGTCACATCTCACTCTTAGTGACCCCATGGACTGCAACCCATCAGGCTCCTCTGTCCATGGGATTTTCCAGGCAAGAGTACTGGAGTGGGGTGCCATTGCCTTCTCTGGCAGTTATACAATAAAGAACTGTTAAAAGTGGTTTAAAAAAAAATTGAAAACACATTCCCTGTGTGATATGCCTATCTAAGAACAATATGAACAGCAACAACAAAAACAACAACAATATGCTTTCAAAAGTCACATTATGGTTAATAGTGTTGATATTATAAGATTTTAAAATGAATAATTATGTTAGTATCATTGAGAACTGGGATTCGCTGAAGTTGCTCAGTCGTGTCTGACTCTTTGTGGCCCCAGGAACTATAGCCTGCCAGACTCCTCTATCCATGGAATTTTTCAGGCAAGAATACTGGAGTGGGTTGCCATGCCCTCCTCAAGGGCACCTCCCCAACCCAAGGATAGAACCTAGGTCTCCCACACTGCAGGGAGACTCTTTACCATCTGAGCCACCATTAGGCATGGCAGAAAAGAGAAAAGATGATGAGAGGAAAAGAGATACCAATCTAAGCGTAAAAAGATAAAGTACAAGCACTACTGCCCTGAATCCGATTTCGACTGGAAATACCCATATAAACTCAAGGTCTGTTTACTACAAAAAATGTGTAATATCTTTGTCCAGTGAAAAAGCTGAGAAACAATAGCCAACTCAACAGCAGTGAACACCCCTAGTGCCCAGACCATAGTTTCTAAATACCATTTCCCATGAGAAGGAGCCATGGCTGCTTGGAGAAATGGAGATTCCAGGGCTGGGCCAAATTTGTACTTAAAGATGCACAGCTTCTTTTGTGTAACCATAAATCAGAACCTTCTCATCACACCAGAAAGTGAAAAATTAGCAAAGATTTCTACAGTTTGCACAAAAGACAGGAGTCCTGGGAAGAGACCTATTCTATTCTTAATGGCAGAGGCTGTTTCACAAAGGGCTTAGAAAACTCACTGCTGTTTACAGGCCATCATGGCAGAACAAGAACTCTTAAGAAAAGTCACTTCTAGAAGCCAACTTTCCTGTACAGTAATTAAAAGTTTCACTTCTAAGCAGAATTTTGAATTTGTCACCATTATGAAAGTAATCTTTTTAAAGAAGTCACCTATTTCCTTGACTTATTAAAGATAATGGATTGAGGGGGATTGGAGAATGAGTGAAATAGGTGAGGGAGATGAAGAGGCACAAATTTCCAGTTATGGGAATGTAATTTACAACATAGGAAATACAGTCAATAACACTGGAATAACTTTGTATGGTGACAGAGGGTAACTAGACTGATCAGGGTGATCATTTTATAATGTAAAAATAATATTGAATTACTATGCTATACACTAGAAACTAATATAATATTTTAAGTCAATCATCCTTCAATTTTTTTAAAAAAGTTTTCAATGAGACAGTAAAAATACAGTGTTTTTTTTTTTTTTTTTTTTAATGAATTGAAAAGTACCACCCTCATATACGTCTCAAGGTCGTCACTGTGGATATTACTGACACCTAATGGCTAATGCTACGCTCTCAGGAACCAGCAGGGTGCACACAGCAGGTCTGCTCTGCAGGTCCCTGTCTGCTTGGCTCAATGCCCCCTCCTCCTCTCCCTTGGTGCGTGATCCTTGGTGGTTGCTTTGAGCCCACAGTATCTCTGCCACTAGCAGCCACTCCTCAGCTTCCCGGGTTAAGCAGAAGTGAGGGACACATGGAAGAAAGGGTTGGGAAATAAATGCAAAGACCACCCAGCTCTTGGGGGAACCAGCCCTGAGTCCAGGCACAAAGCTCACTTTGGAACACAGAGGATTCTGCTTACTCCCTGCCCATCAGTTGAGCTCCCAAGTGAAGATTTACACAAATATGTGCCTTCCTATAGCCTCTACCTAAAACCGACACAACCAGCAAAAGTGGCCTTGGACAAAGGTCAGTGATTAGACAAGGCCAGCCATTTCTAAGGTTCCCACAAAGAGGACATAAACCCTGGTCACTCCTCCCCACTCAGGGTAGGGAGTGAGTGAAACCACTGAGGCTCTTCAGTTCAGTTCAGTCACTCAGTCCTGTCTGACTCTTTGCAACCCTATGGACCGCAGCATGCCAGGCCTCCCTGTTCATCACCAACTCCCGGAGTTTACCCAAACCCATGTCCATTGAGTCAGTGATGCCATCCAGCCATCTCATCCTCTGTCATCCCCTTCTCTTCCTGCCCCCAATCCTTCCCAGCATTAGGGTCTTTTCCAATGAGTCAACTTCACATGGAGTGGCCAAAGTACTAGAGTTTCAGCTTCAATATCAGTCCTTCCAATGAATACCTAAGACTAATATCCTTTAGGATGGACTGGTTGGATCTTCTTGCAGTCCAAGGGACTCTCAAGAGTCTTCTCCAACACCACAGTTCAAAAGCATCAATTCTTCGACACTCAGCTTTCTTCACCGTCCAAATCCCACATCCATACATGACTACTGGAAAAACCATAGCCTTGACTAGATGGACCTTTGTTGGCACTTCAAGGTAACCCCATTTACACACCAGCAAGTGGACACCTCATCTCTCAGAGAGAAGCCCTGATGACCTGGGGGGGTGGTCTCTGTGTCTCTGGTCCAGGAAGAGTCTTTAGGATCCTCCTATCCACCCTGAGGGCCCCAGGCAGGCAGAGACCTGTTCTCCTTCTCCTCACCCAAGATCCCCATGAAAGTACACACAGGGGCCAGGTGTGCTAGGAACTCGCTGGCTGTTCTGTTCTAATTAGGGGTGACCTGCACGTGCTCCAGGTTGAACATTAGCCTGGTACTTGCTTCTCCAAGCATTATGGGCACTCCTCAATTCTCACAGGACAGAGGTTTCACACTTTGAAATCCTAACCCTTAAAGCCTCGCCCTAGACTGGTTTCACCCTGCCTCTTCCCACTGGTGCTGCCAGGAGTGCCTGCACTGTGGTGGGTCACAGCACTGTCTGGGAACCATGGGTGACCCATGAGTCATTCTGTGCACCAGAGGAATTAAAAGAGGGCAGGAGGTCAAAAGTAATGTGTCCATGTTTTAGAGAGTCCTGAGCTGAGTTTAGATATTCTGCTATCTAAAATTGTCACCACATAGGGATGGTAATGAGGGCAAGGTTAAAGGGCTCCTGGTCTATCTGAACACAGCATGATGTTGCTTCTAGCATCAATATTCTAGTCAAATCTGGCACCCAGGGGACATGGTCACCTGAACTCTACCCTCATTTACGATCCCAAATCTGACTTCCTGCTCCAGGAAGTTCTTAGCATCCTATTTATTATCTTTAGACAATATTCAGGATGCATGTGTCTGACACTATGAATACAAAGCTCTAAAGACAAGCCTTTCTGACCCTGGATGAGCTCTCAGGCATTGAGGTGAACAGGCTCATAAGTCAGAGTACCCGAAGTGGAACCTCAATTTGTTCTTTATGCTCCGTGTGACCAGGGGCATCCTATGTAACTACTTGGACTTAGAGTCCTCTCTTCTAAAATGGGGGTAAAATGAAACCTACAACTTCATTGAGTTAGCCCAAGGAATAAGAGTGATATTACACATACTGTGCCCACAGCAGTTCCTGATACATAACGTATTTTGAGTACTTACCATTGTTCCTACTGCACTACTAATAGTACTGCTGCTGCCACCACCATGACTACTGAGTAGGAGCCCCTGTTACTGCTACTGGAACTTCTAGTACTACAGAGAATGAGCTCCCTTGAAATGACCTTGTTTTCAAGGTCCTCGACTCCCCACTTCTCTGCCATGACCACCCCACAACCAGCCCCAGGGGCTGGGGCTCTACCAACTGACACCTGACACAGGCCCCAGGCCTGGCGTTCCTGGATCTGCAGCAGGAAGTGTTACTAGGGCTGGACAACTTTGAAATAAACACTCCAGCCCGCCCTTCACAAGGCACTGCAGCATCTCGGTGGCCAGAGCCCTGTCTAAGGTGGCACTCTGCCCCACACACCTGCCCCACCCTCTGGCACAATGGTCAACCCACCTTTGTCATCAACAAGAACTCCATCTCCCAGGACCACCCAGTCACCTGGGAGCTGACAGATTCTGTCTCTCCAGTTGTGTGCGTCAGACTTCACTTGCCCACCTGCCCACTGCCCGCAGTGCCCTTCAGTACAACACAGCCTTTAAATAAGAGCCATGCCACCCACCTTTAAACCACTTGGCCCCCCACCTCACCCCCAACACTATGGACTGATGACAGCTCACACCTTCTCCACCTAAAACACCCCTTTCACAGCAACTGCATCTTCCATCCCTCCTGCCCTCACACACTCACACGCCGCCCGTGTCCCTAAGGCAGCACTAAGGGACCACGGAAAGCACAAGCCACCCAGGGGGGTCTGCAGCAGACCCCCAGCAGGCTCAGCCAGAACAGGGTGCTGATGGCACTGTGTCCCCAGGTGGACTGTCTCACTGGGGGATCTCGACCCAGGATCTTCAGGGTCATGGAGGTCACTGACCTCACAGCTTTCTGCCTTTGGTTTTCTCCTGCACATCCTCTCCTAGACCCTCTGCCAATGCCAGGATACTAAGACACTCCTTTCAAACACCAAACCACCTCAACAGTCAGGACTGAAACCAGCACAGATGGTGCATGGATTCTCCACGATTCATGGTGAAGCTGGAGCTCCTCCCCACAGGGGTCTCTGACCTGGATGACTTGGCCCATGGGGAGGGAGCAGCCCAGGGAATGGTGTGCTCTTGGAGCTCTGGCAGCTCCTGCCCAGATGAAGGGCCCCGGGTCCTGTTCCACTGGAATGGGAGAGGTAATGATCCCTTCTTGGGAGAGCATTTTTCAGATGTGTCCTGGGCAAGCTAACAATTGCTTGCTGAGTGACTATAAAATGTCTTAGGTTTTCAGCTCAGGTCCAAGTTTACTTCCTCCAAACCAGGAGGCAAATATTCCTTGAGGTTGTAGGATCTTCTTTTTCTCAAGGATCACTTTTAGCATTTATATCATTTACTGAGCACTAACAATGTCTTAGTATGGTATAAAATGTCAGTGCCATCCTTCCACAATACTATGTTTTAACTGGTTAAAAGAAAAATATTGCCTTAGCAAAAAGTTCATTCAAGTTTTGCCAAAAGCTGTTATGGGAAATCTGAAAGAATTTTTCTGCCAACCCAATAGTAATCCCCTGGAGAATTTGTCTTTAAGCACCTGTCCATTCTAAAAGTAAATACAACCGCTGAACTACATCCTGATTCACAGAGAAGTTTTAACTTCAGACATGAAAGCTCTGTCCTCTCTCGTCCCCATCTCATCCATCTCAGTACTGATCTGCATACACTGAGAAGTTAATGCACAGTTAAGTAAAAACTTTTACCTCAAGAAATATAAGTAGTCCCAAAGCAAAATATAATTTCCAGTAACACTTGATGATTGTTTTCATTAAAGAAGGCTTCCGTGCGTCTTTCTGGGTTCTCAAAATTTCTCGATCCCAGTACCTGCGATGAGAAACAGAGCACAGTGAAGAAGAGCCCTGCTACAGGTAAAACAGGGGAGAGGGCAGAGCAGAAGACAAGCCTTCACTACAGGGCACTTTGCAGCTGCCCCATAGATGCTGGCTAATGGGTCACAGGGCGCCTGAAGGATGAGCAGTGTAGACTGAAGCACCAGTAAAAGCACCAGACCAGGTTTTGAGGGAAAAGTCCCAGTCTCAGAAAAAAAGTTCCTGCCAAGCTTTGCTGGACTCACAGATCATGAGCAGCTCATGGGGGCAGACACCCTCCTCCAGGGGCCCCACCTCCAGGGACAGAGCTCAGCCTCCAGGGCCATAGCTTCGGGCTCCCTCCACGTCCACAGGTGCACAGGGAACATGGGCTCCCCCAGCCTCCAAAGTGGGCTAAGCCTGGGGTCAGCCTGAGGGTGTGTGTGTGCAGTGTCAGGGGAGAAGGCTCCAGAGAACACAGTGGAAGGCAAAGTGCACCCCCCAACACACACACCTTTAGCCCCATGTGGAAATTCTCCCTCTCCCTCCCCTTCTCCCTGCTGCCTGTGCTCACCCTTGCAGCTCTTCTCCAAGGCGCTGGGAGCGATCTTCTGGAAGCACTGAGTACAAGTCATCTTGTTTTAATTTCCGTTCATAACCAATTTTAAACAAGGGGTTTAGCCACCTGTTAAAAATTAAGAGGACAATGACATATCTAAATTACACAGCTCTAATTAGAATCCTACAGTGATGGGCTTTGTTAATAATTAGACATGTGTTTACACACTCACACACAGACACATACACACTCCCTAATTCTGTAGGCTGAGAGGCCCCAGAAGCAATGACACACTGGTAGCAAAGAGCATTCCAGCCCCACTTTCTTGGGGTTTTGTTTAACATACACAATTACAATTTTTTTTCTTGTGGGAAGGACCTTTAAGGTCTACTCTCTTATCACCTTTCAAGTATTCAATACAGTAGGATTAACTATAGTCACCAGACTGGATATTACACCTTCATGAAAGTGCAAGTTGCTCAGTCGTGTCCAACTCTTTGCGACCCGGTCGACTATGGAGTTCATGGAATTTTCTAGGCCAGAATACTGGAGTGGGTAGCCTTTCCCTTCTTCAGGGGATCTTCCCAACCCAGGGATCAAACTCGGGTCTCTCGCGTTGTAGGCGGGAATTCCATGAAATGTATAGTCCATGGGGTTGCAAAGAGTCGGACATGACAGAGGGACTTTCACTTTCACGAGGATGTAACATGCAGTCTGGTGACTATAGTTAATCCTACTGTATAACTTATTTTACAATGGAAGTTTGTGTCTTTTGGCCCCCTTCACCCAGGTCTTGGCTTTTTAATATCCTTTTTCCCAAAAAGGAACCAAATGAAGAAATGACTGGTTCCAAGGTTGGGGCTGTGTGTGTCAGCACTGATAATTCTGGTTTTTTTTTTTTTTTTTTTTTTTACAGCGATATAAGTGCCTGTCATGAAGCTTTGGAGACATCCATGTCAAAGACATCCATCTCCAGTGAACACGTAACAGCTACACAACGAGATAAAGAGCCAGGCCACCCCACCCGTGAAGTTCCCTCTTTCAGAAAGCTCTGGTTGACCTGATAACAGACCATCTCACTGACTGCTTGCTTCTCCCTTCCCGCACTTTAATTCCCGCTCTTATTTTTTTAATTCATTAATAAAGAGTGAACCTTTAAAATCCTAGACACCCCATTCTCAACTTCAAAAAGGCAGAATCCCAAGTCCAAGCTTGCTCAGGAGCTCTCCCTCTCTCTCCACCCAGAACCTCGCTGTGTCACCCCAGAGGTGCCTTGTACCCTCCAGGGCATGTGAGTGATACACCTTGGCATTTCAAAGTTCGCTGATGGTTGGTTGTTGCTGAGATGTGTCTCACAATCCTAAGAACCACAAGGGCCAGTCCAGCCACAACACTGACTGTAAAAGGAGAATTTCTGTGGGGGCTGCTCATAGCTAGTACGAGCCCTGGTGAGCAGAGCCCCAGGCAATCCCAGCAAAAGCCTCACTGTCTACAGGACAAGATCAACAGGCAGAGAAAGTCCAAGATGGGTCTGGGACATCCTGTGCCATAAAATAAGAAAGTGCTCAAGGAATCATGAGGATGTGTAGAAGGACAGAGAAGCTTGAATGGCTCTTGCTAAACAAATCTGAGATACTTAGAGCATCAAGACAAACAAATGGCAATGAACCTTAACCCAGTAAATAATGAAAGAATCCATGAATCCGTAGTGCTATGTAAACAGGAGAGAAATGAAAGCTCTTGCAAACAAATCCAACAAACATAAAAGGAGTAATCAGTTATTTTAAGCTATGTACATAACTGAAAATGTACTGTACTGAATAATTTTCAAGATATTTTTTATCTTTACATTAGGAAAAGCCCTTGGGAAATTGTTTTGTGAGTCAATCTGTAAACTATGTGTCCCAAGACATGTCTATTCTAGACAGATGCTTAGTCCCATGTGCAAATCAAGTGCTGGTCCAAAAGACTGCTTAAATTTTATATGCTTACTGATATTTTACAGTTTTTTATCCTGCATGTCCTGTAAAGTTATAAGTCTGCACAATAAAAAAGTTTAACAATTCAAAAAAAATAAATAAAAAAGGATCAAGAAAATCATCAATGAAAATTAAAAACTGGCTGAAAGTTTGAAGCAAAAGATGATATTTACATAATCTCAACTTATCACTCTGCAAGTATTTATTATAAAGGGAAAAAAACAGTAACTGTACAGATGATCTCACCAAAAAACCTATTCAGATTGATTATGCATTATTTAAATGATAATAGTTAGAATGCAGAGACGGCCCATAGGTAAACACCATTTTACTGATTTTGCCAGGGTAAGGAAATTTCCAAGGCCAGACCATAATAACCCATGGATAGAGATCAAACCAGTCAGTCCTAAAGGAAATCAACCCTGAATATTCATTGGAAGGCCTGATCTGAAGTTCCAATACTTTGGCCAACCTGGTGCAAACAGCTGACTGATTGGAAAAGACCCAGATGCTGGGAACGATTGAAGGCAAAAGGAGAAGAGGAGAGCAGAAGATGAGATGGTTAGATGACATCACCAACTCAATGGACATGAACTTGAGCAAACTATGGGAGAGAGTAAAGGACAAGGAAGCCTCGTGTGCTGGTCCATGGGGTTGCTGAGTCAGACACGGCTGAATGACTGAATAATAGCAACAACAGAGATTACGTTTCTTCTCTCCTGTTATTCCCAGGACAACACAGGTACAGATGCTTAAGAACTATTTGTTGAAGTATGAATATCCATAACTCATTAAAGAAGCGATAAGATAGACTGAACTTCAGATTTTGCTAATCAGGGTAACTTGGCACCCCTAAAGAACCCCAGTCCAGGAGTCAGAAGACTGGACTCTAGTCTCAGCAGTGGTGCTGAGCACCCAGGGCCTCAGCTGTCCTGTGCTCCACATCTCCACTCCAGTTCAGCAGCTCCATGACCTTTAACATCTCTAGGTCTCAGTTTCCTTCCAAAACAACAGTGTACATCTAGGAGCTTAACCACTAAACACGTTTGAAACATGTTAGGTGATTTATTCCACACTTGTCCCCTACAGAAAATGCTCAGGGAATTAGCACTGGGACTTACCGAGATGATGACACCCTGTCCCCAAAGTAAAAGTATTAGTCACTCAGTTGTGTCTGACTCTTTGGGACCCCATGGTCTGTCCACAGAATTCTCTAGGCAAGAATACTGGAGTGGGTAGCCATTCCCTTCTCCAGGGGATCCTTCTGACCCAGGGATTAAACCAGGTTCTCCTGCATTACAGGCAGATTTTTTTACCTTTATCTGAGCCACAGGGGAAGCCCACAAAAGATTCTCTTTAAAATTCTGCTTGAAGAGGAAAAGATACTCAACATCAAAATATCTTTGGATCCAGATTCCTTCCCAACTTTTGATGGGAAAGTTTAACATTTATTTAGAGCATTATCTAATGTGCAAAACATGGCATTTATTTTTTAATTAAACTTTTTATTTTGTATAGGAGCATATCCAATGGCCAACATGATAGTTTCAGGAGGACAGCAAAGGGACTGAGCCGTACATACACATGTATCATTCTCCCTCAAACCCCTCTCCCATTCAGGCTGCCACATAACATTGAGCAGTTCCCTGTGCTATACAGTAGGTCCTTGTTGGTTATCCATCCTAAATACAGCGGTATATACATGTCCCTACTAAACTCCCTAACTATCCCTTTCCCCCTTCACTCTCCCTGGCAACCATAAGTTCGTTCTCTAAAGTCTGAGAGTCTGTTTCTGTCAAAATGTGGTATTTAATTAAAATGTATAATTAGGATGTGATGCACATCTATGACCATATATTTTGGTGCATCTTTCCTTTTTCCAAATTCCCAGAAGTAGAATAATTAGTGAAGGGCTGAATTCTTTTCCATTAGGTTCAGACCAATCTGCCCTCTTAACAGTTGTTTGTGAGCTTATTTCATTGTCACCTTTGAGTACCTTTCACTTTTCACTTTCACTTTTCACTTTCATGCATTGGAGAAGGAAATGGCAACCCACTCCAGTGTTCTTGCCTGGAGAATCCAAGGGATGGGGGAGCCTGGTGGGCTGTTGTCTCTGGGGTTGCACAGAGTTGGACACAACTGAAGCAACTTAGCAGTAGCAGCAGTTTGAGTACCTGAATTACAGTTTTTCTGGGCCTAAAGTTAAAAATAATTCAGAGTTTTAATTTGAATTTATTTGACTTATGTGTGCTTAGTCATTCAGTCCTGTTCCACTCTTTGCAAACCCATGGACTGTAGCTTGTCAGACTCCTCTGTCCATGGGATTTTCCAGGAAAAAATACAAGAGTGGGTTGCCACTTGATTCATAAAGATGGAACACTTATGTCTCTTGATCATTTGTCTTTCTTCAAATGTCTATTAATATATTTTCTATAGAGTATTTATATTTTTGAAATAACTTGTAGTAGTGCATATAATACTTTTTCAGATTTTCATTTGTTCTTTAGAGGTTTTAAATTATATATCATTAAATAAAATCAAGCTTTTCTTTTTCATTTCTCCTGCTGCTTTTGTAGTATGTCTTCTGTAGTATATCCTTACATCATCTAAATCTCTGTGTTTATTATAGCTTTTTTCTTATTTTATTTCTAACAGTAAAGGCAGCTAGAATTTTTCCTTTTTTTTTTTTTTTTTTTTAGTTTTTGATATAGGATAGGCCCCATTTTTTCTTAAAACAGTCCATTCTCCCATTATGGTTTACTGAATTTTTCTTATTCCTCACTATTGGAAATAAGAAGCACAGTTAATGAAGCGTGTCCAGCTGGGGACTGGATTGTCTAATTCCTTGAGACTCTGTCCTCACTGCAGCCTCTGGGGTGAGCTCTGTATTTCTCTCCAGCCTCGTCCCAGAGGCCAGCAGGTTGGGGGTGAGTGCAGGACCTGTCCCCAGTGATGAGGCTGGGGCAGGGTCTTGGACTAGATGCACTTGGCCCATCAGGAAGCTGTTAAATCCTTGCTCCCCTGACACTGGCCACATCTCAGTGAACTGTCCCCTTGCAAAGGGAGTGTGGATGTGAAAACTGTCTGGTATCAAGACAGACTCCCTGGAGACACTTTTCAGAGAAGCTAATGACATGAGGGGGGATGTGAACTGGCCGAGTGCTGAGATGATTTAGGGAGGTTGGTCCTGCTAGGCCCTCAGTAACTATCAATTGTGAATGGATAGAAATGTTTAATTTCAAACTATGATTCTTTGCACCATTTTCAGAATACCATCTGTTCTTGTTCATTAACAGTCAGAAATCCACATGCTGTAGATGGAGGCTGGGTGAGCTCTCCAGGGCTCTTTCTCTGACCTTGACCTGTTCCCAATGAATGTTTAGCTTGATGAGTTTTGGTAATTTTATACAATAACCAGAGCCTCAAGCAAGAAATAGAACATCCCAAAGGTACAGTCAAATTTACTGGTATGTCCTTACAACAAAACAAACTGCCTAACAAATTTAAATTTATCTTATGTAGTTTACTCTTGATTTTTTTGGTCTTTGTAGTTCTGCACCTGATCAGCCTGAGACTAGTATCCTTTCAGAGGTATCAAGTGAATAATTTTCTGCCCAGAGTCTTCCATGGGTCCCCCAGTGTGTTGATTCCCTACCGTCTGTTGACCTGAAACAAACAGACTGTCAGATATTTCTTCAGCAAAGATGGGCTTATTCAGAATCAGCAGAGGATGGCAGTTTGAGGTCTGCATTTGTGCAGAGCCAAGTGTAAGTCCCCAAAGTGCCAGGGCTGGAGAGCACTTTTACAGGGGGAAGAGGAGGTTGGGAGGGCTCCTACAGAGTCCATGGGTTTTCATTGCCTGTGTCCTTGCCAGGAAAGGAGAGGAGTCTCTCTTCTTCCTGTTGGGGGCTGCTGTTGTTGTAACCTCATCTATCAAAGTTATCAGAGGCTTTCTACTGGGAACCACATGGGATTTGCACTCTGTGGTGGTGATGACTGCTCTTTGTCTGGGGGGACTTTGCCCTGTTCAGAGCATCACTGACCCTCTCAGCATCCCAGGGAGGTGTTCTCTCCAGGTCTTCTCCGTACTTTCCTGAGGCCATACTGAGAGGTTATGTGGCTGGTTCACAGTCATATAACCAGGAAATGGCAAAATCTAGACTCTAACACAGGAACACTTCCAAATGAGGCACATCAGGTACCATTTTTGTTTTGTATTAAGCTTTTTAAAACTGTGGAAAATGGACACAATATAAAATTTACCATATTGACAATTTTTCAAGCACATGGTTCATTATTGGTAACTATCTTCACATTACTGTGCAACCAGTTTCCAGAACTCTCTTCATCCTGTACCGGTGTGCCATCAAACACTAACTCTACTTCCCTTACCCCCAGCCCTTGGCAACCACAAGGTGACGTTCTCTTTGAATTTGACTGCTCTGAGGACTTCATGTAAATCAAATTATAGTTTGTCCTTTGTGATACACATTTTACAACCCCACCATCAGTGTGCAGGTTTCCAGTTTCTCCACATCCTTGCCAACACTATTGTTTCTTCCTTTTTTTCCCCATGTGTGAGTTGGTGTCTCATTGTGGTGCATAACTAACACAACATGGTTAAGCAACTTACTCCAATAAAAATCAAGTCTAAAAAATCATGAACTATAATTTTAATTAAAAAAAAATTTGTGCATGTGTAGATATTCTAGGGGAAAGACTGAGAAATAACCAAAATATCAGCAGGTAGACCTGGCTAATAAAAACAAATCCTTATTCCTTTCTTCTTGTATGTGCTCAGTTATGTCCAACTCTTTGCGACTCTATGGACTGTAGCCCACTAGGCTCCTCAGTCCATGGGATTCTCTATGCAACAATAATGGTGTGGGTTGCCATTTTTTACACAGGGGTATCTTTCTAACCTAAGAATCAAACCTGCCTCTCTTGTGTCTCCTGCACTGGCAGGTAGATTCTTTACCTCTGTGCAACCTATCTGGGAGGCCCTTCTTCTTCTATAGTTTTAAGTTTTTTATAGAAATAGAAAATATATAAATATTCTTTACTAAAATTCACAATTCAGTTCAGTTCAGTCGCTCAGTCATGTCCGACTCTTTGCAATCCAATGAATCGCAGCATGCCAGGCCTCCCTGTCCATCACCAACTCCCAGAGTTCACTCAGACTCATGTCCATTGAGTCAGTGATGCCATCCAGCCATCTCATCCTCTGTCGTCCCATTCTTCTCCTGCCCCCAATCCCTCCCAGCATCAGAGTCTTTTCCAATGAGTCAACTCTTCTCATGAGGTGGCCAAAGCACTGGAGTTTCACCTTAAGCATCATTCCTTCCAAAGAAATCCCAGGGCTGATCTCCTGCAGGATGGACTGGTTGGATCTCCTTGCAGTCCAAGGGACTCTCAAGAGTCTTCTCCAACACCACAGTTCAAAAGCACCAATTCTTCGGCACTTAGCCTTCTTCACAGTCCAACTCTCACATCCATACATGACCACAGGGAAAACCATAGCCTTGACTAGACAGACCTTTGTTGGCAAAGTAATGTCTCTGCTTTTGAATATGCTATCTAGGTTGGTCATAACTTTCCTTCCAAGGAGTAAGCGTCTTTTAATTTCATGGCTGCAGTCACCATCTGCAGTGATTTTGGAGCCCAGAAAAAGAAAGTCTGACACTGTTTCCACTGTTTCCCCATCTATTTCCCATGAAGTGATGGGACCAGATGCCATGATCTTCGTTTTCTGAATGTTGAGCTTTAAGCCAACGTTTTCACTCTCCACTTTCACTTTCATCAAGAGGCTTTTTAGTTCCTCTTCACTTTCTGCCATAAGGGTGCTGTCATCTGCATATCTGAGGTTATTGATATTTCTCCCAGCAATCTTGATTCCAGCTTCTGTTTCTTCCAGCCCAGCATTTCTCATGATGTACTCTGCATATAAGTTAAATAAGCAGGGTGAAAATATACAACCTTGACGTACTCCTTTTCCTATTTGGAGCCAGTCTGTTATTCCATGTCCAATTCTAACTGTTGCTTCCTGACCTGCATACAGATTTCTCAAGAGGCAGGTCAGGTGGTCTGGTATCCCCATCTCTTTCAGAATTTTCCACAGTTTATTGTGATCCACACAGTCAAAGGCTTTGGCATAGTCAACGAGGCAGAAATAGATGTTTTTCTGGAACTCTCTTGCTTTTTCCATAATCCACAATTACCAGTAGTCAAAGTGTATTCTTTCTCTTAAACTCTCAGTCCTACCTGTGCTGTGACAACACTAAAATCTCAGTGTGGTCATTTGTATAAAGTCAGTAAGCTAGTTACTGGCATCATTTACAAGTTGAGAAAGCAGATGAAATGTGAGAAGAAAAGCAAACACCCAATGAGAAGATGAAAACTCAGTTTCTCTACAAGGTGGGCCTTGTCTCTGGGCAGCACTTCCTGCCTGAGCTCATTTCAACTTTCCCAGGACAGTGAGTGGGGACACAAGGAAATCACAAGGGTACCTCAGACTTTGCAAACAGGATGGCAATTGTGGTCACCAATTAACTTCACAAAGTCTGGACCCCTTGTAAAAGTTAGCACTGAAGGAACAATGCCATTGCTAGGAGAGGCTTAAAGCAGAAGCCAGCCTCCACCTTCCATCAAAATCACCTGGAGCTTGTTTAACCCCACCCCCACCATTTCTAAATTTACAGAATTGGTCTAAAAGGACTTGATAAGATTTGCATTTCTAACAAGCTCCCAGGTGACAAGGATGCCCCAGGTCTGAGAGCCATACTCTGAGAACAGCTGCCCTAAAGCTTGATTATAAAGACGTTTCACAAGCATCATCTCCAACAGCAAGAACTTTAAGAACTTCCCTTGAGAAACTCCTGCCTACAAGATCAAAGGTGTGTTTGCATTTGCTTTCTCCCTGCATTTAAGAACAAGTTTCCAAAGAGAAGCAGCTCAGAATAGCAGTTACATAAAGGACGATACAAACTCGGGAGCCAGACTCATGATTTGGGGTCCAACTTTCGCTATTAAGCTGTGTGATGCAGACAAGTTACTCAAACTCTTAGAATTTGGGGGAGAATGCATACATGTATCGGAGAAGGCCATGCCACCCCACTCCAGTACTCTTGCCGGGAAAATCCCATGGACGGAAGAGCCTGGTAGGCTGCAGTCCATGGGTCGTGAAGAGTCGGACACAACTGAGCAACTATGACAGAGTCCATTTCCTGTCCACATGAGACTATCATAACATTGTAAATTGGCTATACTCCAATATAAAATAAAGTTTAAAAAAATTACTCAAACTCTCTGCTTAAGTGACTTCACATGTGAAATAAGAGGTACTAGCTTCTTTCAATTCAGCAGGAAAATTGGAAATGGGGGTCTACCCAAATCAATGAGAAGTCCTCATCTTCCCATTTCCATACACACACCTTTTGAAAATCCATAAATAGAACATCCCTGAAGAGTTCCTTGCCCTGCCTGAAGTTAGGAGAGGTGTCTCTACTTTGGGATCATTTACAGTTGTTGCTATTTAGTCACTCAGTCATATCCAACTCTTTTGCAACCCCATGGACTATTGCCTGCCAGGCTCCTCTGTCCATGGGATTTCTCAGGCAAGAATACCAAAGTGGATTGCCATTTCCTCCTTCAGGGGATCTTCCCCACCCAGAGATCAAACCCATGTCTCCTGGGCTCCTGCTATGGCAGGCAGGCGAATTCTTTACCACTGAGTCAACAAGGAATCCCACACCCATATTTTTCCTTCTTGACCCTCTTTCCTTAAGGGCTATCAAACGGCTAAGAGATGTAGCCACACACACTGAATACACCACCATCAAAACATGCACAGGAGTTTTTGTTTCCTGGGGATCCCCAAGTCCCTCCCACATAACAACAAAGGAAATACCAGAATGTGCGGGAAAGATGAAGGTTTAGGGTCCAGGAACAAAAGATATAATAATCACTCAAGTGTGATTAAACCCAAAGGTTCCACCCCACCTAGTTAGTGGTCCCAGCTACCAGATGGTGGAGAAGGCAATGGCACCCCACTCCAGTACTCTTGGAAAATCCCATGGCTGGAGGAGCCTGGTTAGTTGCAGTCCATGGGGTCACTAAGAGTCAGACACGACTGAGCAACTTCACTTTCACTTTTCACTTTCATGCATTGGAGAAAGAAATGGCAACCCACTCCAGTGTTCTTGCCTGGAGAATCCCAGGGATGGGGGAGCCTGGTGGGCTGCCATCTATGGGGTCGCATAGAGTTGGACATGACTGAAGAGACTTGGCAGCAGGAGCAGCAGCAGCTACCAGATGGAAAACTTCAGTTAAGAGCTTCATCTCTCTGAGCCCCTTCTCATCTGTGAGTTTCCTCCCAGCCCAGGGACCCTTCAGTGGTTTCAGGACCAGAGGACTCCTGGGCAGGACCACCTGCATCAAGACCATGCACTGCTTCTGGAAAGGCTAGAGATGCAGATAAGACCCCATAGGCTTCAGGGACCCAATTCCCAGGGTGACTCTCAAAGGTGGAAGCAGAGACATTCACAGTTAGGTAAGGGGTTGGTCCAATACATCCTCCAGTCTTCTCAATGTATCCCAGGTAAAAGCAAAATGGGTTCAAGAATCATGTCTCCGTTCATTAAATAAAAAACAATAGCGTTCTTACACACATGAAATGTGTCACAACTAGATACCAGGATGCACAGTGAGAGATGCACACGGAGAGAAAGAGGGAGGCAGGGAGACATGGTCACAGACACAGGGACAAGGGAATCCAGTGCAGTTGGACTCTGCTGTCACCTAAGGAATGTGGGGAAAGGAGGGGACATTATTGGAAGATGGCAACAGGAGCAGAGCACTAATTAGATAAAGGAAGCTGTTCAGAGCTGTTTGCTTAGCGGGGAAAGTAAGAATTAGTTCAGAACTATGAATCCAGAGCTGTACTGGGGAAGCCGGCTAAGGATGGCGTGCGGGGTCCGGTCCTTCTCTCGCTGGCGGTGACCCCCCTGGGCACCCTGGGTTCTCAGCTTCCCTGCCTCCTGCTCCCTCTGCCCCTCCTGCTCCCAGGGACTAAAGACGCTGACTGGGCAGTGAGCTGCAAGGCACAGAGACCCTGTGCCCCGCCACTAGGTCGCTCTTCCCGTTCCTGCTACCCCTTCCCGCAGCCTCACCCAGAGGGCGCAGACAGGGACCCCCGCGGCCGGCCTGGGGAGACCCCACTCGCTACAAGCAGCCATCGGAAAGCGCTCCCTCGCCCTGACCCTCGACCCTCAGCTCCTGCAAGGCGCAGCAGCGTCAGGCACTGGCCCTGAGGGGGCGCGGTGTCTCAGCCCAGGCGGGCTCTCACCAGGAGAACAGCCGGGAGCAGAAGTTCGCGTCCTGCAATGGGTTGGGCTTCTCCTCCGGGGACACCGGCCGCATCTTGCCAGCTCGGACCCGCGCGGGCCGGGGGCGTGGGGTGGGGGCAACCGGGGGCCACACGCAGGTGAGAGGCGAGGCCGCAGGCGCCGCTGATGGAGGCCGTGGGGGAACAGCAGGGCGCGGGGATCAGAGCCCTAGGCGCCCTCGTTCCCGCCCTGGGCTGCAAAGTCTACCGGAGGGCGTGCTCTGAGCTCGGGTCCCCACCCAGAAGATGGAGAAGGAGGGGCAGGCTGCAACAGAAACGCCCCTCAGCTGTGGTGAAGACCAGAGAAAGCTGGCAGAAGGAGATAGCAGCCCGCCCTCCAGGCACGCTGCCCTCATCAGGACCAAACAAGGGCGCTGTGGGAAGGTCTCCAACTGGAATGGTGCAGGACCCTGGGCGGCCTTCCTGGGAGAGACCCCACCCCACCGCGGATATCCTGAGCTAGTGGCCAGTACTGGTCAGTGGAGGTGAGCACAGATGACGGGCACAAAGCTGCCAGGCTACTGAGATGACAACCACAGGCTCCCCAGTGTCTGTTCTACTGCTAGGCTGGCCCTGAGGAATCCTGTTTTGATAAGAGGAGGGAAAAGGAAAGACCACAGCACATCCTTCTCCTGGCATGAAGGACAGTTACTCAGCAGTGAACTGATGCACAGAGAAAAGTACATAAACAAGAAGTCAACATTTACTTTGTTTATCCCTCAAATAAATAAATTTTGAATCAGCCAATAAGCAGGTATGAGTTCAAGAGGGAAATGAATAACTTCAGACGTTTTTCCCATACATGAACCTCATATGAATATATATGAAGAAAATAAATGCATTCAAAGAAATATTTCTGGAATGAATAAACAAAGTGTGGTATAAACATACAATGAAATATCACTCAGCCTTAAAAAGGAAGGAAATTCTGACACACGCCGCAGCGTGGATGAACCTTGAAGACTGTGATGTTGTGACTTATAATTAGAACATGTATTTAGTCTTCATGATGTTGCTGGTACAGAACTCCTAATATCCTTAGGTGCTCTAAGGTAAGAGTGAAAAAGTGTCTTTTGAAAATTATAACAGGCCCTTTTCAACTACACCTGAGTTTTAGTGAATTCATCTGTTTGTCAGAAAAACCAAACAGCTGATTAAAGGGTTGGCGCTTTCAGCCCCACCCTCCACGTTCAGGGTGGAGAGGGACTGGAAACAGTTGAACTACCAATGGCCAATGCTTTAACCAGTTTTGCCTAAAGTATGCTTCTATGAAGCCTCAATAAAAAAAACAATAGGATGGGGTTCACAGAGCTTCCCGGCTACTGAACCTGTGCAGGTGCGGGGAGGGCGACTCACCTGGAGACGGCTGGAAGCCCCTGCCCCTCGCCCTACCTTGTTCTCTGCATCTCTTCCATCTGGCTGTTCTGCAGTTGAATCCTTTTGTAATAAACTAGTGATCTAGTTGAGTAAGCTGTTTTCCTGAGCTGTAAGCCACTCTAGAAAATTACCAAACCCAAGGAGGAGGTTATGGGAAGCCTGATTTGTGATCAGTCTGTAAGAAAAACAGGTAACCACCTAGACTCACCACTGGCTTCTGAAGTTGAGAAGAAGGGGTAGTACTGTGGGACTGGGTCCTTGACCTATACAAGGTCTAACAAAAACTCCAGGCAGACAGCGTCAGAATTGACTTAATTGTGGGACACAGTTGTGTCTGTATAGTCTGAGAACTGGTTCAGTTCAGTCACTCAGTTGTGTCCAACTCTTTGTGACCCCATGGGCTCTAACACACCAGGCCTTCCTGTCCATCACCAACTCCCGGAGTTTACTCAAACTCATGTCCATTGAGTTGGTGATGCCATCCAACCACCTCATCCTCTGTCATTCCCTTCTCCTCCCGCCTTCAATCTTGCCCAGCATCAGGGTCTTTTCAAATGAGTCAGTTCTTTGCATCAGCTGGCCAAAGTATTGGAGTTTCAGCTTCAACATCAGTCCTTCCAATGAATATTCAGGACTGATTTCCTTTAGGATGGACTGGTTGGATCTACTTGCTGTCCAAGGGACTCTCAAGAGTCTTCTCCAACATCATAGTTCAAAAGCTTAAATTCTTCAGCACTCAGCTTTCTTTATAATCCAACTCTCACATCCATACATGACTACTAGATAAACCATAGCTTTGACTAGATGGACCTTTGTTGGCAAATTAACGTCTCTCCTTTATAATAAGCTCTCTAGGTTGGTCATAACATTTCTTCCAAGGAGCAAGGGTCTTTTAATTTAATGACTGCAGTCACAATCTGTAGTGACTTTGGAGCCCAAGAAAATAAAATCTGTCACTGTTTCCACTGTTTCCCCATCTATTTCCCATGAAGTGATGGGACCAGATGCCATGATCTTAGTTTTCTGAAAGTTGAGCTTTAAGCCAACTTTTTCACTCTCCTCTTTCACTTTCATCAAGAGGCTCTTTAGTTCTTCTTCACTTTCTGCCACAAGGGTGGTGTCATCTGCATATCTGAGGTGATTGATATTTCTCCCGGCAATCTTGACAGACTGAAAACCACAATCACAGAAAACTGAAGATTAGCTGTACTTAAAACAATCAAGGTGACGCTGGTCAGACCACCAGTGACTAATTTCAAGACGACAGTCAGCACTGACTCTGCTCTTTATACTCATAGCCCTCTCCCTGTCTATAAAAGCTCTTGTCCACTATTAACAGTGGGGACAGTCAGCCTTTGGACTGGTGCCCACCCTCCCCCCACTAATATATACTGGCATCTAAAATAAAGTTCTTTTCCACCAACCTGGTCTGTTTACTGGCTTTTGAGCGGCGAGCAGCCAGACACCCACCCACCCCTTCAGTATCACTTTTTGGCCTTCTATGGTCAGCCTTTGAGCTATCACAGCACCAGCCATGGTGAGAGGTAAGTGACTTTTAGTGTTATAATGCAGGATCAGAGACCAGACCACGGTCAACACCATCTTGATTAGCTGGTTCAAGCCAGTTTCTGTGGGATCCTGTTTTTCTCAATGTATGTGCCCCTCTTCCTTCCTGTCTCAACAGCATAGACACATTGTTTCTATAGTGACAAGGCCATCTTAGCCTGTCATCTTGAAGTCCATATCTGTATATGGGGTTACACAGGGTTCTATGTGTACCCTGATGTCTATGTCTTCCCCTTTCCCATTTAGGCAATACCAGGTTGTCTTCCTCACATGAAGGGCACCAGGGACTCCCACTTATTTCAGGCGCAACATCAAGCCCCAGCCAAGAGGGAGTTACCTTATGCATTAAAGAAAACAAAACTGATTATATCAATACGTTTCCTATTGAACCTTCAGGCATAGAGAGAAATTGGTCTCTTTCTCTTCATCAAGATTATCTCCACAGGTAACAAAGGCAACACACATTAAAGGTAAGCTGGGGCCTTTAGTATTCAGGGAGGCTGGGCTGTAATGGAACAGTCACTGACAAAGCCCATCAATTCCCTGGGAGTAAAAGTAGAATCTGGATAATGAAATAAAGTGTCACCTTTTTTCTCTCCCTTTGTGCTGAGTCTTGTTTCACTTGCTCACAGGGCACCTCGTGCAGAAGCCTCACACCTGGCCCTTCAGACGAGACTCCCTGGTGTGAAAAGGCTGCGCTGACACCTCAGCTCTGAGGGCCGTGTGTCTCTGTGCTCGGCACTGTGATTCAAGATGGCGGCCCCAGGGCCGAGTGCAGAGACACTGAGCCCAGCTCTGTGATTCAGGATGGTGGCAAAGGGGCCATGTGCAGAGATGCTGACCCAGCATTATGACCTGGAGCCACGAGCAGCACAGCTGAGACTGTCCTGTGAGAACCCCTCAATCCCCCAGCTGACAGGAATCACACACAGCAGTCCCAGGAGTGCTTTTAGGAGAGAGTGTGTCCTCTAGAGCACATTCTATTGGGACAAGCCACACCTGGCAGAGGGGCTTCCCAGGTGGCTCAGCAGTAAAGAACCTGCCTGCCAGTGCAGGAGACTCACGTTGATCCCTGGGTCAGGAAGATCCCTTGAAATGGCAACCCACTCCAATATTCTTGCCTGGGAAATCCCACTGACAGAGGAGCCTGGAGGGGTGCAGTCCATGGGGTCACAAAGAGTCAGAAATGACTGAGTGACTAAGCACACACACAAACCTGGTTAAAGGACGCCCAGCCCCCCCGTTTGGGTCTGACTGGGGAGGGTCAGTAACAAAGTAGGAAGAAATCAAGCCATCTTTGGTTTTCCTGGTGACTCGGATGGTAAAGAATCGGCCTGCAATGGAGGAGACCCGGGTTTGATCCCTGGATTGGGAAGATCCCCTTGGGAAGGGAATAAGCAACCCACTTCAGTATTCTTACCTGTAGAATTCCATGGAATTCTGGTGGATGACGTGCTGGCGTGCTGCAATTCATGGGGTCGCAAAAAGTCAGACACAACTGAGCGACTGAACTGAACTGAACTGATAGTCCATGGAGTTCCAAAGAGTCAGACAAGTCTGAGTGACAGACAAACGTTTTCTAGCAATGAAAGCTGCTGCCATTTGGGAAGAAATGAGATCTTTTGCTTCTAACAGAGGTCTTCTCTTGACTGCAGGGTGGAATTATCTGTGGGGTTTTAAAAAGCGTTGCCTTCTGCCTTCCTTCTCCCGAGATTCTGATTTAACTGAGATGAGGCTTCAGCACTGGGGTTTACAGAGCTCCCCTGGTGATTTTACAAACCACAAGCCTTTGCCATGTTTAAGCTATAAGGATTCTATCTGGACGAGGAAGAGAGTAAACAAATCAGGTGATTCTGTAGGAGCAGGAGTGTGTACTTCTGTGTCTAGGATGTAGTTGAGGTTGGTGAGGTGGGGGCCTGTGATACCTCTTGCCCGCTGAGAGGTCTTCCTGGCCCCTCATTCCATGGCCTTTCCACGCTGCTCACCTGGATACATGGATTCTTCTGCCCCCTGGTGGTGATGTTCAGTATAACACAGTTGTCCTTGGAGGTTCATACCAGCCCAGCCTAGTTGGGCTTCCCTGGTGGCTCTGGTGGTAGAGAATCTCCTTGCCAATACAGAAGGTGCAAGGTTCAATCCTTGGTTCAGAAAAATCCCCTAGAGCAAGCAATGGCAACCCATTCCAGTATTCTTGCCTGAAGAATCCCATATGGACAAAGGAGCCTAGCAGGCCATGGATTCACAAGAGTCGGACATGACTTAGTGACTAAACCACCACAGCCTTAGTTCATCACAAACCTGAGCCTGAGTTCCAAGGTGTGGCTTGCTGGGAGGGAAATCCTGGGAACTGTACAGGATGAGCAGCTCAGCAGTAACTTCAGGAGTCTCTCCTGCACATGGAAGCTCAAGGAGCTCCGGGCCACTGGCCAAGCATGAGTCTATAACAGGCTGTGAATAGAGTCTTCCTGTGCCTGGGGTCTTAGGGGTGTGTGTGTTCAATCTTGACGACTTTTTGGGACCCCATGGACAGAGGATGGGATTTTCCAGGCAGGAATACTGGAGTGGGTTGCTATTTCCTCTTCCAGGGGATCTTCCTGACCCAGGAATGAAACCTGCATCTCTTGGGTCTCCTACAGTTGCAGGCAGATTCCTTACCACAAGCGCCCCCTGGAGTGTTGAGGAAATTGATCTTATCAGGCAGTGACAGGTGCTTCCCAGCCTCAGTGGTAAAGAATCTGCCTGCCAATGCAGGGGACACAGGAGAGGCAAGTTCCTTGTCTGGGTTAGGAAGAAGCCCTGGAGGAGGAAATGGCAACCCACTCCAGTATTCTTTTTTTATTTTATTTTATTTTATTTTTTAACTTTACAATATTGTATTTGTTTTGCCATATATCAAAATGAATCCGCCACAGGTATACATGTGTTCCCCATCCTGAACCCTCCTCCCACCTCCCTCCCCATACCATCCCTCTGGGTCGTCCCAGTGCACCAGCCCCAAGCATCCAGTATCGTGAATCGAACCTGGACTGGTGACTCATTTCATATATGATATTATACATGTTTCAATGCCATTTTCCCAAATCATCCCACCCTCTCCCTCTCCCACAGAGTCCAAAAGACTGTTAAAAAAAAAAAGTGTCCACCACGCCATTATTCTTGCCTAGAGAATCCCATGAAAAGAGGAGTCTGGTAGGCTACAGTCATAGGGTTGCAAAGAGTCGGACGTGACTAAGCACAGCCAGTAACAAGTGCCTATGATATGGAGCATCAAGAAGTGCAGAGGTGTAAGGTAATGAGAGTCCCAATAAACAGCTGCTGCTGCTAAGTTGCTTCAGTCGTGTCTGACTCTGCGTGACCCCATAGATGGCAGCCCACCAGGCTGCCCTGTCCCTGGGATTCTCCAGGCAAGAACACTGGAGTGGGTTGCCATTTCCTTCTCCAATGCATGAAAGTGAAAAGTGAAAGTGAAGTTGCTCAGTCACATCTGACTCTTAGCGACCCCATGGACTGCAGCCTACTAGGCTCCTCCATTCATGGGATTTTCCAGGCAAGAGTACTGGAGTGGGGTGCCATTGACTTCTCCACAATAAACAGCAGCCACCCCTTATTCTTCTCTGTGTGCCAGGATGTGTTTTTACTTAACTATCACCTTTAATTATTTTTTGGTATATAAAAATTTATTACTGTCATGCTTTCTTCATCAAAATTTATGATATTAGTCTTTCCTTCTCGCCTTTGTATAAGGCCAAAAGAGAGACACTGGCTAATGTGACAACCTTAAAGCAGACTTCAAGAATGTCACCAACGGCATGACCTTTGCAACCAAATCCAGCAACCAGAATGTCATCATTTTCCTCAATAGCATTCAAGCAACCATCACTGGGTACAAAGGCTGTGATTTTTTGCCATTCTCGATGAGCTGAACCCTGACACATTTCCTGATGGCAGAATTTGGTTGTTTGGCTTCAACCCCTACTTTTTCAAGCACAATTCTCTTGGCATGAGAAGCGCCTCCAAAAGGGTTGGCCTTCAGGGCTATGCCCAAATGGGCTTTCTTGTACTACTTACCATGCCGCTTCTGGGCTTGTCGGTAGCTACAGAAATTCCTGGCAGTATGAAGACCACAACACTTGCTCATTCTGCCAGTGTCACAGGCCTGAACAAAAGACTATCATGTTTAATTTTAACACAAGATCGGAGGGTATTAGAAGCCCCATCTTACAGCACTTTAGGACCTTGATCAATGTCATAGGACTCCTAACTGACAGATGCAGCCTGTGAGCCCAAGCAGGTGGGACCACACAGTCTGTCCCCACTCCACCTGTGTCCCGCGGGACCAGATCTCCCTGCCCAAAGACCTGCTCAGCAGCTTCAGCCTGACTCCCTGGGTGGGTCCGTAAGGTCCCTCAAGGCGCTCGCAGCCCCTTTGCTCCTACTGCCCCTGACTCGGGTCCTTCCTTCTGCAGGGCAGCCCCCGAGAGCCCCACAATCGGCAGGAGGACACCCTTATCCCGTTCTGGTAGCTTCTCCCTGCAGCCAGCTCCCGGGGGTGGGGTCACGCCAGGTTGTGAGGAGAATCAGGAGAGAAACAGGAAGGGAGTGAGCTCATGGTCAGCACTTACCTCTGACCTGGGACCTCCCTCTCTCTCCCTGACACTTCCCACTACTCGTGGCAGCCCCCCTCCACACCCCCCACCTTCATTACACGTGCTCCTGTAGCTCTGCTGTGGATCAGAGTCACCAGAGGAGGAGTCAGAATGCAGGTTCCTGGGCTCCATTCCCAAAGATCTGATCCAGGAGGTCACATAGTGGGGCCTGGGAATTTGAATTTTTAACCAACAACCCAGTGGGTTTTGATGCAGGGGGTCCTCTGAACACAGTTTGAGAAGCATTTAACAGACCTATCACTCACATCCGTGGCCCCAGGTCAAGACTACAAATGAAGCCCAACTATATGTTTAAACATTTAAAAGTTATAAATCAGTCAGTCAACTACACATTCATAACTATTAAAACCTGGCAGACTGGGGTTTTGGACACTGAGCTCCAAGCCAGAAGGCAGGATAGCAGAGGGAGGGGCCACCCCAGCCCCAAGCCCTCCCCTTGCTCTTCCCAACTCTGGCTCTGACCTTCTTTGTGCCCTGAGCAATCTGCTGCTCAGAAAGAGCACCCCCAGCCTTTAAGTCCAAGCTCAAACCACCCTCTTCCGCCACTTAAAGAGCAGAATCTTGACCTCCCGTCGGGCTGGGACATGGGCCCCAGGAGGGAGGCGGGCATTGGCTCTGGGAGCAGGGATTTTGGGGTCCAGGTGCTCAGAGCACGGCCTGGAGGGGCCGGGGCTCCAGGTGGTCACACCCCCTGGTCCTCTCTGCCTGCCCCTGGGGAGGGTGCAACCACAGAATGATGGAGCAGGGCTTCTAAACCAGCGCTTCTCTGACTGTACTGGGAGCAGGAGTAACCTGGGATCTGGAGATTCTGAGTCAGTGGGTCTGGGTTAGAGACAAGATTCCGTGTTCTAATAGCCTCCTGGGGCAGGCCAAGGATGCTGGTCCACAGGCCTGGCTTAGAACAGCAGGGATCTGGAGTAGGGTGGGCGGAGTTTTCCTGTAAAGGACCAGGAAGTGTATTTCCAGGCTTTGGGGGCCTTATGGTCCCTGCTCAGGAAAACAACTACTTCTGCTTCATTGACTATGCGAAAGCCTTTCTGTGGATCACAACAAACTGGAAAACTTAAAGAGATGGGAATCCCAGACCACCTTATCTGTCCCCTGAGGAACCTGTATGCAGGTCAAGAAGCAACAGTTAGAGCCGGACATGGAACAACTGCCTGGGTCAAAATTGGGAAAGGAGTATGACAAGGCTAGATAGTGTCACCCTGATTTAATTTATATGAAATAGAATGTATGTATCTCTATAACTGAATCACTGCTGTACAGCAGAAGTTAACACATTGTAAGTCAACTATACTTAAATAAATTTTTAAAGAAACATGAAAAAAAACTAAGGGTGTCATTAGGTTCATTATTAGTAATATTTATTTTGGTTACTTGCTTAGCCTGGTGTTTGCCAGATTTTTCTACTTAAAAATATAATTCTTCCCTAAAGAATTAATCTGAGAAAATAGTTTGAGTCCATGAAAATGCCATGTCTCCCCCAACCCCCAAACATTCACTGTCTATTCAGCCAATGATGAAATTTGTCTGAATTATTTATGACAATGATGGCTAAACGTTTCTGTCAATCTGTTTAGATTTGTGAGTTGGCATTCTACTGCAAAAAAGCTTTCCCTTCCTCCTATTTTCTGTCTTATTGGAATCAATATAAATTCAGATTTAAAAAAAAAAATTATTGTTGTGAAATGTAGGGTTTTAAAACCCTCAATCCTTTGTTTATCATTACTCATTACATTGCTAATGTGATATAAACTACATCTAAGAGACTCATTCTTTGTCTAGATAGTCTGCAAAATGTAATTTTAAAAATGTTTTTCACATAATGTTCTCCAGAAGTAAATATGATTAGATTTTGGATCAAACACTGTTTTGGAATACCCCCAAGCTTCCACCTATTGGGATGGATACTTGTGAGCATGGTTGCTGAGTGAAAAAGTGAATTTACTCAGAACCATTCAATGTAAACTTTGTGTAAAACATTCTTAGTGTGTCTTCCTTATCTTTGACAAAGGAGGCAAGAATATACAATGGATTAAAGACAATCTCTTTAACAAGTGGTGCTGGGAAAACTGGTCAACCACTTGCAAAAGAATGAAACTAGAACACTTTCTAACACCATACACAAAAATAAACTCAAAATGAATTAAAGATCTAAATGTAAGACCAGAAACTATAAAACTCCTAGAGGAGAACATAGGCAAAACACTCTCCGACATACATCACAGCAGGATCCTCTATGACCCACCTCCCAGAATATTGGAAATAAAAGCAAAAATAAACAAATGGGACCTAATTAAACTTAAAAGCTTCTGCACACAAAGTAAACTATAAGCAAGGTGAAAAGACAGCCTTCAGAATGGGAGAAAATAATAGCAAATGAAGCAACTGACAAACAACTAATCTCAAAAATATACAATCAACTCCTACAGCTCAATTCCAGAAAAATAAATGACCCAATCAAAAAATGGGCCAAAGAACTAAATAGACATTTCTCCAAAGAAGACATACAGATGGCCAGCAAACACATGAAAAGATGTTCAACATCACTCATTATCAGAGAAATGCAAATCAAAACCATTATGAGGTACCATTTCACACTAGTCAGAATGGCTGCTATCCAAAAGTCTACAAGCAATAAATGCTGGAGAGAGTGTGGAGAAAAAGGAACCCTCTTACACTGTTGGTGGGAATGCAAACTAGTTCAGCCACTATGGAGAACAGTGTGGAGATTCCTTAAAAAACTGGGAATAGAATGGCCTTATGATCCAGCAATCCCACTGCTGGGCATACACACTGAGGAAACCAGAAGGGAAAGAGACACGTGTATCCCAATGTTCATCGCAGCACTGTTTATAATAGCCAGGACATGGAAGCAACCTAGATGTCCATCAGCAGATGAATGGATAAGAAAGCTGTGGTACATATACACAATGGAGTATTACTCAGCCATTAAAAAGAATGCATTTGAGTCAGTTTTAATGAGGTGGATGAAACTGGAGCCTATTATACAGAGTGAAGTAAGCCAGAAAGAAAAACACCAATATAGTATACTAACGCATATATGTGGAATTTAGAAAGATGGTAACAATAACCCTGTATACGAGACAGCAAAAGAGACACTGATGTATAGACCAGTCTTTTGGACTCTGTGGGAGAGGGAGAGGGTGGGATGATTTGGGAGAATCGCATTGAAACATGTATAATATCATATATGAAATGAGTCGCCAGTCCAGGTTCGATTCACGATACTGGATGCTTGGGGCTGGTGCACTGGGACGACCCAGAGGGAGGGTATAGGGAGGGAGGTGGGAAGAGGGTTCAGGATGGGGAACACATGTATACCTGTGGCAGATTCATTTTGATATATGGCAAAACCAATACAATATTGTAAAGTTAAAAATAAAATTAAATTTAATTAAAAAATATTCTTAGTGTGTCTTAACATTGGTTCTTCTTAAAACACACACACACACACAAACACACAATCCCAGTTTAACTCCTAAGGCAAGCCAGATGGGTCTGGAGTACAGATGGAGGTTTCACAGTGCTTGGCACGTTATTCCTTCTTGTAATGTTATTTTTTAGGTCTAAATTCAAATAAATATATGTCTATCCCAGTTTTCAACACACATTGCTATTTTAGTTTTCAGAAAAAAAATTCTTTAGAACATTAGGTTTAAAAAACAAAAGCTCAGTTAAGCCCTATTCTTTCTGTTTTTAAAGGAAAATTAAGAGCTCACACATAAAACCTTGTATTTAAAAAACTCTGAAGAGTTTTAAAGTAGCCTGTTGTGTTTCCAGGTACCTTATTCAACTTTAGGACCATGTTGCTGATTCAAGAATAGCATCAATATAAATACATGCACAGTATTAGCTTGGGAGGGGGACCTCTAAATGTAAAGAGAAATTTAATTATTTTGAAGTTTTTAATGCTATTACAAATATTGATAATGTACAGTAGGACCTTTTGAAAGCCCATATGGTCTCATTTTAAGCATAAGTAAGATGATAACAATTAATAAAGAGGGTAGTACTGGAGAGGGTAGTACTGATCGACAGCTAATCACACATCCAGCATTGTTCAAAAGCAGTGTTTCTCACCTGTCTGGGATTAAGTATCAGTTTTATTTAATTTCATATTTTCAGTCCATTGCTACCTAATCAGTGATCCACGGTGCACGGTTAGTGTGCAGCTCAGCCCCATGCCCCTCCCTCTCCCTGCAAGTGCAGCAGTCACACTGGTCTCTGGGATGTTCAGGATCCCACCATCCTAAGTGTGGATGTCACAGCCATAGCTGATGGCTCCGAGTTTCTAGCTTTCTTAAATTTCCTGTGCGTACTTCTAACCTGGTTATAAACAGTCCACAGACTGGCACTAGTGCACAGACCACATTGGGAGTGTCACTGTCATAGTTAATCTTTGCAACAGCCCTCTGAGAATCATACTATCCCCACTTCAACTTTCAGACAAAGACGCTGAAGCACAGTGGGCTTCCCAACCTTAAAAGCCCATGATTAGCAGGCAGCTGAACTTGTATCTAAACCCAGTTAGTGTCCAGAGGAGCCAGGATTTGCCCCTGGAAGGCTGACTCCAGAGCTTGTGCTCCTCCCCATGTGCTGGTGTCATTTTAACTACATGTGAAGGAGGGACAGTCTGGTTTAGCCCATCAGATGAGGACCTCCTCAAATACACCTTCTGCAGTCTGCAAACCTCCTTCATCCACACCCATTTTGCTCTTTTCTCTTGGTGATTAAGAATCACCAAGGTCAGTGACTGCACCCTGTGTCTTTGGATGCTCTTGGTCCATCCATCATCCCAACCAAAGCAATGGTTCAAGAGCAGGAATTATATTCATTTTCCAGACAAAGTAGCTGAGAGGCAGAGGTTAAGATACTCTCCCAAGCATGAAACTAAGTCAACATGGCTGTAGGATGTCCAGAGCCCTTTTTATCAAGGATGGTACCAGTTTATTTCCCTGGAATCCTGGCTGGTTATCGGTTTCCCATCACTCTCAAGTGTCGCACTCTGGACAATGCATTCTTTGGACACCCACACTGCTGGTGAGAGCACAGAAAGACCTGACAGGCAGGTCAGTGTGACTGATTCCAAAACCAGGGCTGTCTGTTATCCCAGGCTACCTTTTAGAATTTCAAAATTATAAATTTGAAAAGGAAGGTTTGTTCTCAGTCAACATTTATTCATTCAACAAACATTTACTGAACACCCCCTACATGATGCACACTGTGCTGGAAGATTTAATTAAAAAGTGGATAGGGTATAATTCCAAGTATTTTTCTCACTTGATTTAATGAGAAAACAGACCATGTGTGAACACTCACAATCAGGGTGAAAGTGAAAGTGAAGTCGCTCAGTCGTGTCTGACTCTTTGCGACCCTGTGGACTATAGCCCACCACCCATGGGATTCTCCAGGCAAGAATACTGGAGTGGGTTGCCATTTCCTTCTCCAGGGGATCCTCCTGACCCAGTGATCGAACCCAGGTCTCCTGCATTGTAGGCAGATGCTTTAACCTCTAAGCTACATCATATAGAAGCAGTGCACAATGGAAAGAACAGACTCCTTGTTGACAAATGAATTATCTCAGGATGGAGACAACAGGATACTAACCAAGCATGGTTCAGTTTAACAAATGAGAGGTGCTCAGGGTCCTACAGAAATACGAGTTACCTAGGATGATGACTTCCTAGAAGAGGTGACAACTGGGCTGACCCTGGAGAATGAGGATATCTCCCCTATATGGACCTTCTCCTCTATTTTTTAGACCAGAGGGTATTGAGGAGAATCACTAAATCACTGTTTTGACTTACATATCAGTCATCAAGAGTTTACCCCACAGTACACCTTCATCACCTACCTCTGGAGCTGTGATACATGCTGTGGGGGGAACATGGAGACGTGCTGTCCTGACCTCCCTTCAAGGACTCACTGTCCAGCTGCTGGAAGTGCTCAGTGGGCAAGTTTAAACCACCAGCCCTTCCAGGAGCAGTCTATTTGCACTACCCATCCAGGGGGAGGTATGACAGCCTGGCCAGTGGAGTGTCAAGACAACCCTGGAGAGCCCTCATCACTCCAGACCCCCATGTGGTCAGCTAAGGTCATCTGGCCAGTGTTCCTCTGCCGTATCCCGTTTCGTCCCTCCTGATTCCACAACACTGACCCCAAGGGCACCCCTGATATACACCCCAGCACTAAACTCCATCTGAGTCTGCATCCTAGAGAACCAGCCTGCATGTGTCAGAAAACATTCCAGTATTTGGGGAGGATTTTTATTTGAAAATTACTGGTTACATACAGATTTATAACATTATAATACCCCAAATAAAATACAAAATGGTAGAAACAAGGACTTTTTGTGTTAATGTGGTTACCTTTGGTTTAAAATCCACAATCTAATGTTGTCTGACCAAAATGAAATTAAGTTATATATTAATAACAAAAGAAAATGATTATGTTTAACCATATGAAAGTGCCATTTTATAGCTTATAAAAAGACTGAATGTTAGCAGTTCCACATGGTTCAATCTAATAGAAAAAATCCATTAGCATTTGAAACTTAGAAAACATTATACTTATGAATAACCCATAGATAAAAGATATAGTTAATGAATTAAATTAGTATTTAGAAAATACATAATACTTTGACTACTGGTTGTACTAAGTATCAAAACTTGTAGGTTGCGGCTAAAGTGGATATCAGAAAAAAATGTCAGCTTCATATACTTATATTAGAAAAATAATGACCTTATTAATGTTTCCAATTTAAGAATTTAGAGAAAAAAAATCTCAGGAAAAGTTGAAAGAAAGAAAAAATGATGTGAGGAATTAGGGAAAAAAAAAAAAACAGAGCCTCAATAAAAAAAGTTGATTTTTTGAAAATAGGAAAAAGTTATGCAAAATTGTTAATAAAAAAGCTAAAGCTTAAAGAAAACTAAAAGCCAAAAGGACAGAGATGCTGCAGAGACTAAGCATATAAGATACTGTGAAAACATTTATGCCAGTCAAGCTCAAAACTCACAGGAAACAAATCCACTTCTAGAAAAATGAAACGTACCAGAATGACTCTGCAGAAATAACAGCCTTTACCAAAAGTTACCTAAACAATGATGGTTGCACAATCTTGTAAACATGATTAATGCCACTGAATTGTATGATTAAAAATGGTTCTATGGCAAATTTTATTTTATATATGTTTTACCACATTTTTTTTAATGTAAAAAAAATTAAATCCTGTATCTAAAAGACAGTCATAGCACACGTTTGTCCTTCATGAGCAAATCCCAGGAAGGGTTCCTACTTTGAGAAAGCATATTTTCTCTTCCTTCTCTTTTAGAGGGCTTTCCCAGTGGCTCAGTGGTAAAGAATCTGCCTGAAATGCAGGGGATACAGGAGATGAACATAAAATATTGTCCTATATTTTAACCATATTTTTTTGGAGGGCAACACCTCTCTTTCCTATAATGTCACTTAAACTACATGTGTCATATGTTCTTCGTATTAGTTATATCTAGTATTTTAACCAGAGATCTTTGAGTGGAAAAATGGATCATAGTGTTAAAGGAAGTAGTGACACAAAACAGCAACTTCACACTATCTGCAAGTAAACAGAAGCCCTGACATAATTCTAAAGTAATATGTAATTGTGGAAACAGTAAAAAAAAAAAAAAAAAAAATACATCTGTGACAACTTTGTCTCAAATCTTAGAAAATGAGTTTGGCTCTGGAGTCTCTCAAGACACAAAACCTGGGAGACAGGCTTATTGGTGGCCTGTACTCTGATTGGAGAAGGCAATGGCACCCCACTCCAGCACTCTTGCCTGGAAAATCCCATGGACAGAGGAGCCTGGAAGGCTGCAGTCCATGGGGTCGCTAAGAGTCGGACACGACTGAGTGACTTCACTTTCACTTTTCACTTTCATGCATTGGAGAAGGAAATGGCAACCCACTCCAGTGTTCTTGCCTGGAGAATCCCAGGGACGGGGGAGCCTGGTGGGCTGCCATCTATGGGGTCGCACAGAGTCGGACACGACTGAAGTGACTTAGCAGCAGTACTCTGATTTGGATAAGAAAGAAAACACTGTAACATATAAATAAAGATAATAAATCCTTTTGCAAGAGCTTGAAATCACTGAGTGAAGGAGGAGGAAAAAACTATAGAAAAAAATAAACATCTTGTGATATGTAAATATTTGTTGTTAATGCAAAAAAGTACAATTTATGTAGTGCAAAAACCTATTGGAAAAATGCCTTTGGAATAGACATGAACTCATGGTAGAATCAGAGTTGACTCAAAAATTGCTAAGGCTGAGAGCTGTCCACTGGACATTCATTACATTGATAAAACCACACAGTCACTGTGAGTGATATCTGGCTATTGCTTCAAAATGCACCTGGGGGTGGGGAAAGCCAAAAACAAAATGTTTAAGAGTTTTAAAGTCCTTCTCCTAAGGCAACACATTTCTAAGTCCACTTCTTCATTTGAAGCAAATCATATCACTACTGGAGACACAATTTAAAAAAACAAGTGTGTTTATTCTATGGAGGAAGTAGCCCCCTTAGAACCCTCAGTGGGGCTGAACTTAATGCCAAACAACCTGTAGATCCACTAGAGTTCTGATCATTCTGATTAACAAATAAGTTTTATCACTAGAGCAAATTGATAAGTAAAATCATTTTACTAATTCAAAGCCTGGAGATAAACACCGGGTGACAAAGAGGCTGGGAAATCTATTAATACTGTCTGCCCAATGGTTTCTCATAATATGAGCACAACGAATTTGGATGTTAATATCAGGTTGTAATCCCTATGTTTTAAAAACTCTGCTTGACAAGTATTGAAAATAAGGAGTAGGAAATGGAGAAAGTGTAGCACTATGTAGCCATTAAAAGGAATGAGACAACTATATGCATTGATATAATCTGAGATATAATATTAGCTGAAAAAAAAAAAAGGAAAGAACAGCTATCATCTGTGCTTAAAAACAGGAAGACCACATTTTCACAAGTTCTTCCTGATGCACAGAAGAGTCAACAAGACAGTCAACAGTGGTGCTGGGGCTCCATCTAGGGAGGAGCTGTGTGATGACAGGAGTGGAGGGTGATTTACTCTCTGTTCATAAATCCTTAAAAAGTATTTTTTAAGATTTTAAATTTTGTAGCAGTATATGTATCATTTGTTTTCAAATTTATTATTAAAAATACCTTTTAATTACTTACACCAGCAGTCCCCAAACTTTTTGGCACCAGGAACCCAGTTGCATGGAAGACAAACTGTCCACAGACAGGACGGGGTGGGAGGGGAGTTGGGGGAGGTGTAATACGAGTGATTACACTCAGGTGTAATATGAATGATGGGGAGCGGCAGATGAAGCTTTGCTCACTCCCCACCACTCACCTCCTGTTGTGTGGCCCAGTTCCCAACAGCCCATGGAGCGGTACAAGTCTGTGGTCCAGTGGTTGGGGATCCCTGATTTAGAGTCTCTGAAGCTACTTAGAAGAACTATGGGTATATTTGTTTTATTGTTGGGAGCCAAGGCTTCTGACTACAGCTTTTACAGAGCCTAGAGCCTTCCCCTTCTTTTTTTAATTTTAATTTTTTTAAACTGAAGGATAATTGCTTTATAGAACAGTGTTGGTTTCTGCCAAACACCAACATGAACCAGCCTTAGGTATACATATGTTCCCTCCCCATTCCACCTCTCTATAGATTGTTACAGAGCCCAGATTTGAGTTTCCTGAATCATACAGCAAATTCCCATTGGCTATCTGTTTTACATATGGGAACGTAAGTTTCCATGTTACTGTCTCCATACATCCCACCCTCTCCTTCCTCCCCCGATCCCACCAGGTCCGTAAGTGTTCTCTGTGTCTATGTCTCCATTGCTGCCCTGCAAATAATTTCATCAGTACCATCTTTCTAGACTCCATATATACACGTTAGTATGTGATACTTATTTTTCTCGATCTGACTGACTTCACTCTGTATAATAGGCTCGAGGTTTATCCACCTCATTAGAACTGACTCAAATACATTCCTTTGTATGGCTGAGTAATATTCCACTGTGTATATGTGCCACACTTCTTTATCTATTCATCTGTCGATGGACATCTAGGTTGCTTCCATGTTCTAGCTATTGTAAATGGTGCTGCTACAACATTGGAGTACATGTGTGTTTTTCAATTTTGGTTTCCTCAGGGTATATGCCTAGGAGTGAGATTGCTGTGTCATATGGTTGTTTTATTCCTAATTTTAAAGGAATCTCCATACTGTATTCCACAGTGGCTGTATCAACTTACATTCCCACCAATAGTGAAAGAGGGTTCCCTTTTCTCAACACCCTCTCCAGCGTTTAGTGTTTGTAGACTTTTTGATAATGACCATTCTGACTGGTGTGAGGTGATATCTCACTGTGGTTTTGATTTGAATTTCTCTAATAATGAGCAATGTTGAGCATCTTTTACGTGTTTGTTAGCCATCTGTATGTCTTCTTTGGATAAATGTATGCTTATGTCTTTCCCCCACTTTTTGATTGGGTTGTTTGTTTTTCTGGAACTGACTTACATGGAAGTGTGGTAGTGTTAGCATCTCAGTTGTGTCCGACTCTTTGTGACCCAATGGGCTGTAGCTCACCAGGCTCCTCTGTCTATGGGAATCTCCAGGCAAGAATGCTGAAGTGGGTTGCCGTTTCCTACCCAGAAGATCTTCCTGAACCAGGGATTGAACCTAGGTCTTGCACATTGCAGGGTTCTCCCTCATTGCAGGCAGATTCTTTACCATCTGAGTCACTAGGGAAGCCTTGCATGGGCAGCTTGTATATTTTGGAAGTTAACCCTTTGTCAGTTGTTTAATTTGCTATTATTTTCTCCCATTCTGCAGGTTGGAAAAATGATCCCACTTTTATACTGTAAAACACTCTAAAGTCTCAAAGCATTTAAGCATCTGCTCTCTCATCTGATCCTTGTAATGAGTGTGAAGAAACTGGCAGACCTGTAATCCCTGCTCTACACACAGGTGAGGACCTGAAGCAGAGAGGCCTCGGGGGACACAAGGCCACATGGATGCTAAATGCCTCCTCCATTGATTCAAACTGGTCCAGGCGCCTAGAACTAGGATATTGGGATTTTGTAACTTCTGGACTGTATTAAGTGATTTCATGAATAGATTAATAACACCTTTGTTACACACCAGGAGCAAAGAAACTTCCAAAAACTCCAATCAGGTCTGCTTTATCACAGAACAGAATAAATGACAGGCATTTTTTCTTTGAGTTGAATTGTGTCCCCTCCAATTTTACATGTTGAAGTCCTAAACCTGCTAGTACATCAGAATGTGACTGCATTTGGAGACAGGCTCTTTAAAGAGGCAAAAAGTTAAAATGAAGTCAAACAGATGGGTCCTAATCTAATAGACTGGAGTTCTTACAAGAAAAGAAGATCAGGACATAGGTACAGAGGGAAGGCCATGTGATGACACAGAGGGAAGATGGCATCTCCAAGCCAAGGAGAGAGACCTCAGAGGAAACCAACCCTACTGACACCTTGACCTCAGACATCCATTCTTCAGGGCTGTGAGAAAATAAATTTCTGTTGTTTAAGTCATCTACTCTGTGGTACTTTGTATGGCAGTCCTAGCAAACTAATGCCCCTTCCGCTTTGTGTATCTGAAAGGTAATTTCTCTGCTATTTCATAGATCATCTAAAAGGGTCAATCAGACAGTGAATCAGTGATTCACTTGAACTATGTATTTTAAAAAATGTGACTTGGAAGCACCTTTTCTCAGCTATTGAGTTTTCTTTTCAAATGAATGAATTCTGTTCTATTAGAGTGAAAATTTTTTTGACTTAGGCTAATGCTCCTGGTGTTATAGCTCTGAACAATGCATGGCTATCTGATGCTTGCACGTCCAAAAACCTGATAATCTGACAGCTTACCTAAGAGGATGCAGAGTATGCAGAAATAATGTCAAGAAGATGTTCAACTGGGATGAGGATCAAGAAATGCTTTTTTTTTTGTTTTTTTTCTGTAGAGGTGACCTGACCCAGTGGCAGGACTCCAACTCAAGAGTGAGGTTCTGCTACTCTGTGAACTTGCATGATGACCCCATCTTGGCTACCACGTGAAAGAAGCAGTGTTCTCAGAATTGATACAGAACACAGTACCTAGGGTGGCCCTCAGCCTCCCCTAGCAATTGCCCCTCTGCTCCCTGGACCAGCTCTGTGACCTTAGGTGAGCCGTGGACACACCCTCCCCAACTGTGACATGGATAAAAATGGACCATCATGAGATTACGTGAAATCATACATGTGAGAGCAATGTAAAATAAATTGAGAAAAACTACACAAATGTAACTTACCCTGAATATTGTTAGAGTAGGTGCAGGATTACTAGACCAGGAAGCACAAGATTTCTAATTCTATGACCCATGTCTGTTTTTATATGTATGTTATACTTGATTTAAAACATTTACTGAAAGAAAAGATTTCTAATTCTGTATCTGCTGCAAACTAACTTCACACCAATTATATACATAGGGCCACCTTCCTTCTAAGGGGCCTCAGTTTCATCACCTGTAAAATGAGGTTGTTGAAACCTATCTTATGTTATCCAGACCTATCAGAAGTTCTATGATCTACTTCTCATTACTCAATGTCTTGATAATATATAATGATAACACAGTGTTTAAATGAAGACTTTGACACAGGTGGACACACCTCTTTCTGATGTGAAATGCCTAAGGTGGAAATACCAAAAGGGTTTGGGAGATTCCTGGTTGTTTTGTGATTTTGTCACCCAGAAAATGACAAATGCTTATCGAGTCTTCAATGACTGGCAGACACTCGAATTAATGAAAGTGCTCTGTGAATTTCAGGCACTAAAAAAATATAAAGGGTGATATATGGCTCAGATGGTAAAGAATTTGTCCTCAATGTGGGAGACTGGAGTTCGATCCCTGGGTTGGGAAGATCCCCTCGAGAAGGGAATGGCAACCCACTCCAGTATTCTTGCTTGCAAAATTCCATGGACAGAGGAGACTGGCAAGCTACAGACAATGGTGTTGCAGAGTCAAACATGACTTGACGACTAACACACACACTCTATATTTGCATACAATATAAGCACTTTGGAAATGTTCAGAACAGACTTCCTTGTCCCTAAACCTAAGTACAAACTCTAATTCTACCACCTCTTCAACCAGCTCTGCAACCCAGGAAGTCTCCTACACTATGAGCAGTGGAAGGTACTGCTCTGCGTTTCCTCATTTCTAAGGAGGGCTGAGATGAGACAGTAATGAACTAAGGCCACATTTTAGATAAGTGCTTTATATAGTAGTACTTAAGATACTGGGACATGTTTTCTTTAAGACATTTAAAATATTACACTAGTAATCTTATTATGCTTACAAGTGAAAATCTGGGAAATGCACAAAAGTATGAGAATAGAAAATATACCCATAATTTAATACTAAGAGATAAATTTTCTATGGAGAAGCCTCACCACAGGCAGCTAGAAGCCTCATCCCACCCCAAACCCTGCATGTCAAGGGTCAAGAACACCAGACCTTCCTTCCCTCCATCTTCCCATCAACCCTATTCCCACTCCCACCTTCTTCCAGAAAAACTTACAGATGGCTGAATGACAATGGCTAAGTATCCTAACCTAGACCTCAGTTACCATCTCACCTCTGTTTAGAAGATGTCACATGACCTGAATGTTACCCATCGAGCCCGTTCCTCATACCATGCACCGTGCTTAGTGCTTCTCACACCTCATCTCTGAAAAAGTACTTTGTAAACCTTCAAGCATCATTCAGACTACAGTGTGAAGGTATTGTGAGTTCTTGATTTGTCCTGATTACAATTTCATCTTCTAGAAGGTAGAGGAAGAAGTTTTCCTTACAGATTAGAAAACAGAAGAGACCTACACCTTTCCCTGGAAGATCTTCCTAGAATCAAAATATTTCAAAAATTGTCCCCTGAACTCTCAAATTTCCTGGATATTCCTTGACAGAACTTGCATCACAAATATGCTGAGCACCAGTCAGAATGAATGTAAAGGGTCTGCAAACTGAGAGTGTTCTGTGCTCTATGAGAATCTGAACCCAGAGCCCAGAAATGTGGAAGTCCAATCTGAAATCTCTGTCGCAAGATCTATACGATACTGGATGCTTGGGGCTGGTGCACTGGGACGACCCAGAGGGATGGTATGGGGAGGGAGGAGGGAGGAGGGTTCCAGATGGGGAACACATGTATGCCTGTGGCGGATTCATTTCGATATATGGCAGAACCAATACAATATTGTAAAGTTTAAAAATAAAATAAAATTAAAAAAAAATGAAATCTCTGTCACAGGCACAGGTGTGTGCACATAGAAGGGTGCACACATCCTGACCCCACCCCCACCACTGCTGCAGATCTTCAGCAGACCTGCTCTTAACCCACCTTGTGTTGTTAAGACCCACTCATGAAGCTTAGTCTCTGGAGGTTTATAAGGCCACAGAGTGCTTGTTATCAGACCCCTGATAGAGATCTTGTGAAGAGTGAACCTGGAGACAAACTTTAATGACAACTCCCTGTCCTATTTTGCCCTTTCAGTGAGGACAGCTACTTCCTCCTTGCCCAGATGTTGCACCATTTTATAAAACAGACTGTTTCTATTCTGCAGCAAATCATTTGGCTGACCAGTTTCTTTCCGTCTCCCTGAATCCAAAACCTGTAAACAGCAAAAAGAAACCCATTAGTACATAATGTCTCCCAGTAACATATTATAACTCAGACAATATTTCAAAAAGTGGCAGCATAGGGAAACAGAGAAAATCTATTTGGGTGGTAGGGCTGGCTGATGTTTTAATAGTTCAACTAATTTGTTTTACTAGGCAGACAAAGGCCTAAGCTAACCTTTTAATATTATAATGTTATAGGAAAGAAAGAAAATATGACTACTAGTTACTCTATAGCATCTTATTTTATGTTCAGGGCATTTGGGGTTGTTATCATTAGCACTTTTAACACTCAGACTCTGAGCTTTGAGGCAATTTGTACAGATTCACAGAGTTGGCAAATATCTTCATTCAAGAAAATCAAACTCCATTTATCTAAAAAGTAGGTTGGTGTCATACAAACCAGAAAGCAGTGCCCTGACAACAAACTAATGGTCGATTTGAGAATCTGAGCAATATTTGGGGAAAAAAGCAAAGGCTTCCAGGATTTCTTAAGGATCCTGGATTATGCCAGCTTCTAAGAGGAACAGAATCCTTGTCCAAGGGATTGAGATGCTTCTTGAAGCTGGATGTGGTTGTAGTTTATTCTTCTGAGAGAGAAAGCCTGGCAAAAGGAGCTGGTACATAAGCAGCTTTTGCAAAACTGCTCTGCACAGAAGAAATCTCTAGAAATCCAGTTTTCTCTTTGGATAAGACTAAAGAAGCAAGTAAGAAATTGAGCTCCAAATTCCAGTGATCATGGGTTACAGAGCACATGGGGCCAGCCCAACCTGAACTGCCTAGGATCTGAATCTGTTTCCATTAATTATCTTTCTTTCCTTGTTTCTCTTTCTTTCTTCAGCTGCTTTCCTTTCACCCCTGTTATTGCTCATTAATAAGTCTGCTAAATGCAAACTGAAAGGGAGAGGAAGGGGTCCTTCACTCTGCCTTTCTACTTATTAGTGACTTTGGTTAATGGTTCTGGATGGGGAAAAAGTGTCTGAAACAATTGGCCCAAGTGATATAATTATAAAACTGTTCTGATGTTCAGTAGTATTTAATTCATTTAGGTCATATTTGAAATAAATGCATATTAAGAGAATATACTGGACGAGCTTCCCTGGTGGCTCAGTGATAAAAGAATCCACCTACTAATGCAGGAGTCTTGTGTTCCATCCTGGTTCAGAAAGCTCGCACATGCCACAGAGCAACTAAGCCCATGTGCCGTAACTACAGAGCCTGTGGTCTAGAGCCCAGGAGCCTCAGCTATTGAGCCTACATGCCTAGAACCCATGCTCCACAACAAGAGAGCCCATGCAATGAGAAGTCTGCACACGGCAATGAAGAGTAGCCCCTACTTGCTGCAACTAGAGAAAAGTCTGTGTAGCAAGGAAGACCCAGCACAGCCTAAAATAAACAAATAAATAAAAGTTGATGTATGGCAAAACCAATACAATATTGTAAAGTAATTAACCTCCAATTAAAATAAATAAATTTATATTTTTTAAAAAAAGTTTTTTTTTTTATTTTTAAAGAACGGAATGCAGGAACTCTAAACAACATACAGGTTGTTTTTCAACATATAAGTACTACAATAAATTTAATCCTTTCCATTTAATTGGAAACATTTTTTAGTCTCATAAATGCCATTTTCCTGTTAATCATTTGTTTACTACTGTGAATCACTGCTAAGGGTAGCCTTCTCAAAGAGTCTGAGAATAATCGAATCTGTTTCATCCACTTAATGGGCTTCCAAGGTAACTCAGTGGATAAAGAATCTGCCTGCAATGAAGGAGACACAAGAGACACAGGTTCGATCCCTGGGTTGGGAAGATCCCCTGGAGAAGGGCATAGCAACCTATTCCAGTATTCTTGCCTGGAAAATCATATGGACAGGGGAGTCTGGTGGACTACAGTCCATAGGATCATAAAAAGTCAGACATGACTGAGCAACTTTCACTTTCACATCTGCATAATAATTTAAATGTTCAGTGAAAGTTGCTCAGTCATGTCCAATTCTTTATGACCCCATGGGACTGTAGTCCACCAGGCTTCCCTGTCCATGGTAAGAATACTGGAGTGGGTAGCCATCCCCTTCTCCAGGGGATCTTCCTGACCCAGGGATTAAACTCAAGTCTCCTGCATTGCAGGTGGAATCTTTACCCTCTGAGCCACCAGGGAAGCCCTGTAACTTGGCATGTCAATTTAGATGTCTCACATGTGCAATTCTACTTAAGCATAGCATAACAGAACGTAACTACCACTCCTGATGTTGAAGAAGAAAAACTGCAGTTTTAAAACACTGGTCTCCACACATCTACGTCAATTAATCTATGAAACAGTACACAAGAATTGGAGAAAAGACAGTTTCTATGGTAAATAGTACTGGGAAAGCTGAACACCTGAAAATATATGAAATTAGACACTCCCTCACATCATGCACAAAAATAAACTCAAAATGGCTTCAAGATCTAATATAAGGTTGGGAACTACAAAACTAAATGAAAATACAGGCAAAAGACTCTTTGATATAAATCATAGCAATATTTTTTTTTTAGATTAGTCTCCCAAAGCAAAAGAAATAAAAGCAAAAACAAATGGAACCTAATCAAACTTAAAAGCCAAGGCTCACGTAGGGGCTACAAGAGCTGAGATGGGACACAGACTGAAAAAAGGCCAGAAATAGAATTTTACCAACTTAGCCTTTACATTTACTGGTTTGGTCAAAAACTCTAGATATTTCAGAACAAATAAACATAAAGCAAATCCAAATTCTCATTATGTACAGAAAAATAGGTATAATTTTGGATTTTTAACATCCCTTATAAGAAAAAGCTCCTACAATCTCCCGTTAGGTCCCCAACTCCTCGTAACCCGAGATAAACTATTAACTAAACCACATATTCAAGTTGGTATGATAACAATCCCCAAACCCTAGGATCTCTCCAGGAACCCCAACCCTGAACTGCTTATCAAGCTCTAGTACGTTAAGTAAAAATACATTATGTTGGATGAGTAAGTTAGTTACATAAGCTCAATGAAGATGTGTTTATGAAGCCTGTTTATGTGCAGATATTCCAGACAGCTGTCCTAGACATAAAAATGAAATGGATGCACTGCAAGATAATTTGATCCATTTTCACTGGCAGGATGTCATCAGAGATAAAGAATGCAGGGAGAGGTGGGTGAGTGCACCAAGAGGTGGTGGTGCCCAGGAGAGGATGGAGGAGAAGCCTGGTAAGAAAGATGCTGGGAAATGATGACAACAATGGAGAGAGATCCCGCTGCACAACAAGCAGAGTTGGGAGGGGGAGATCTGAGTGTCAGATTTGTCTCTGGCTGCCAGGTGATGACACGGGATAGCTGTCCAACCCTGAAAGGTGGGTCCTCATCGGTAAAACGGGTACCTGTGATTTTCTCAGTGACTGGACAATGTGGCGACTATTAACTCAAAATCCTGTCTTGGGTCTTGAAATAGTAAATCATTCTTCTCACTGGGGAGGGATGAACGCTGGGTCAGGGTGACCTCCACAGCCACGCTCCCAAAGCTGCTGCCTTTGCACACAAGCACGCCCCCTCCATAAAGTATTTCTTCTCCCCAACTGTACTTCCTACCTCAGTGTTAGTTACCTTTCCTCTGAAAACTTGAGTGAAATCTCTTGCAGTGTTTTTGAAGGAGCTTTTCTCTTCTCAAATGTTCTAATTGCAATATATAGGTTTATGAAAGAAAAGTACCATTAAGGTGAAAAATAGAATTTAAGTAAAACTCTAGTTAGGTTGAGCTGTTTTATGCTTTTCAGGCGGGTGTGTTACAACCATTTCTGATTTTCACTTCTGTGGGAAAAATTCTAAGTAGAGGTTGAGATGAGGAAGAAACAAAAAATATAAAACCAAAAGATGGACTATAAACAGAAGAGGTGGGATCTGAGTTTCTCAGCTCTGCTTTTGGTTCTTCATCATTCATTTCCAGAGAATTCTCTGAGGACAGTGAAAGTGTTGACCACAGATAACACTGTTGGAGCAAGTGCAGATTGTCACATGCTTCCTTTGTTCACACCAACAGGAGAATCTGGGTGATATGAAGGCAGCAGTGTGCAGAGACTGGAGGGAAGAGCTGGGCTGTTGGCTGCAGAGAAAGCAGGTCACGAGCACTCAGATACTCTGAAAAACTACAGGAAGAACCCTCTAGTGTAGAGAGAGTGGTGAGTCTTAGGATAAAGAGCATTTCTAATTTGTCTGTCTTGCTCCACCGTTTTGTGGCAACAGGGAAAGTAAGGAAGATTATATTAGCTGTCATTATGACTCCATCATGTTTAATAAACTTAATATTGAGAGAACTTTGTGAAATCGAATTCTAAGCCTGACACATGAATGGTGCTTAATGAACTAAAGCAGGGAAAACCCCTTTGGAGAGACAACACATAAACAAAGCTATTAATTAGGTTACAATTGTTTCCCAACAAGCCCTTTCTCTGATTTACTTACAGTGAACAAAACCATATCCATCTAATAATTTCAAGATTTTTGATAAAAGTGACAATTTGGAAAATATATAGATGTCTAAGTTTGAGATTAATCATGCTCTATCCCTATGATGAAATTTTACTCAGCTTTAAGAACTGAGCTGTGGAAAATTAATAAATGACATGGGGAATTTTCAGAATACAAAAAAATTCTGGTAATGAAATATTCTGTCTTGCAGAATAAAATAAATTATTAAAATGGCTCTAATGTTATCCAAATAATTATAGCACTATATAACTGCCACTTTCTGGTGGTGGGTATTTTGTAACCTTCCCTTTATGAGATTTTCTTCTGTTTTCCTATTTTTATCTTGCACATTTATTGCTTTTTTATAACAAAAATATATTTTTATGGATTAGATTCAATTAAAAATAGAATTTAAAAAACATATTCATCTATCTTTCTGCAGAAGTATTCATGTGCAATAAAATGTAATTATTACACCTTATCACTTGCAATGATAGGACTTTATGGTGACAACCCTGTTGGTTATGCCCTTCATCAGCACCTGTCACTTCCCCAGCTACTCCTTAAGGCCGGTCACCTGCCCTCTGGAGCATAGGCTTTGAAACAGATTGACTCATCTTTATGTCCACACTAAAGCTTTCAGAATAGACAGTCACCTGCTTTCCAGAAAGGAAGGAGGTACAGTCATCCCTCTGTGTGGGAATAGTTTCAGAACTGGAATGAAGTGAATATGGCAGTAAAATGAGTCATATGAATGTTCTGGTTTCCCAGAACGTACAGAAGTTATGTTTGCATGACACTGGCCTATCAAGTGTGCAATAGCATTATGTCTGAGAAAACAATATAGAGACCTTAACCTAAAAACAATGCATTGCTTAAAAAAATACTAACCAACAGATGAGACTTCAGCAAGTCATAGCAGTAACATTGATGTTACAGATCACCAGAGAAACTATAATGATTGTGAAAAAGTTTGACATATAATGAGAATTACCAAAATGTGAGACAGAGAATTGGAATGAGGAAATACTGTTTGAAAAATGGCGCCCATAGACTTGCTCGATGCAGGGTTATGATAAGCTCTCAATTTGCAAAACAGCAGTATCTGGGAAGTACAATAAAAAAGCTATGTCTATTTCTAAAGCAAGAAATACAAATAAGGTTCAAATTGGGAAAGGATGTCAAGGTTGTATATTGTCACTCTTCTTACTTAACATATATGCAGAGTACATCATGCAAAATGTCAGCCTGGATGAAGCTCAAGATGGAATCAAGATTGCTAGGAGAAATATCAATAACCTCAGATATGTAGATGACACCACCCTTATGGCAGAATCAAAGAGGAACTAAGGAGCCTCTTGATGAAAGTGAAAGAGGAGAGTGAAAAAAGCTGGCTTAAAACTCAGCATTCAAAAGACAAAGATCATGGCATCATTGCCATCACTTCATGGCAAATAGATGGGGAAACAATGGAAACAGTGACAGACTACTTTCCTGGGCTCCAAAATCACTGTAGACAGTGACCACAGCCATGAAATTAAAAAGATGCTTCCTCCTTGGAAGAAAAGCTATGACAAACCTAGACAACATATTAAAAAGTTGAGACATTATTTTGCCAACCAAGGTCCGTCTAGTCAAAGCTATATGGTTTTTCCAGTAGTCATGTATGGATGTGAGAGTTTGACCATAAAGAAGGCTGAGCACCAAAGAATTGATGCTTTCAAACTGTGGTGATAAAGAAGACTCTTGAGAGTCCCTTGGACTGAAAGAATATTAAACCGGTAAATCCCAAAGGAGATCAACCCTGAATATCCATTGGAAGGACTGATGCTAAAGCTGAAGCTCCAATACTTTGGCTATGTGATGCAAAGAGCTGACTTATTGGAAAATACTCTGATGCTGGGAAAGATTGAAGGCAGGAGGAGAAGGGGATTACAGAGGATGAGATGGTTGGACAACATCACAGACTCAACAGACATGAGTTTGAGCAAACTGGGATATAGTGAAGCACAGGGAGGCCTGGTATGCTGAACTCCATGGGGTCACGAACTACCAGACATGACTGAGCGACTGAACAACAACAATTTTCAGGAAAGAGAGGAGAAACTAATAGAAAATTACATTACTGGAGGTTTGTATCAAATTTTACAAGGAAGGATACATTGAAAAATTGAACATAAATGAAAACAACTAAAATGGTAAGAGTCTTACCGATATCTGTTGACAGTCAATGACATTGCTCAACCTGTGTGTGATGGTCAGCACAGTGCAGTGAGCAAATTTCTCACGAATTTTTTTTTGTATTAACTCATCAGTTCTAGAATCAAAGAAATTGATTCAGTTCAGTAAAAACAGGAAAAGCAGACTTTTGACTTAAAAATATCATGATACTTTTAATAATGTTTTTAAAATCAACACCTTAATGTATAATCTCGTTCCAAAAAAAACCTAAGTATAAAAAGTCTATTTAGAGATTTACTGTTTTTCAAAAATGGAAAATAGTCTTCCCTCAAAATTGCTTGAGATTATAATGAGCTGGATTTAGGAATCTAGTTCTCTCAGGATGCCTCATAACAACATTAACCCTTTATAACATGTCTTGGTTTTTCCTTTGTTTTATGGAATTAATATTATAAAGAAATATCCATGAGGCCAAGAGAACACTTAGAAACATTTCTAAGCATCACTAAATGTTTTCCATTTACCACCTTTATTTTTTTTAATTTTTTTAATTAATTTTATTTTATTTTTAAACTTTACATAATTGTATTAGTTTTGCCAAATATCAAAATGAATCCACCACAGGTATACATGTGTTCCCCATCCTGAACCCTCCTCCCTCCTCCCTCCCCATACCATCCCTCTGGGTCGTCCCAGTGCACCAGCCCCAAGCATCCAGTATCCTGCATTGAACCTGGACTGGCATCTCGTTTCATACATGATATTTTACATGTTTCAATGCCATTCTCCCAAATCTTCCCACCCTCTCCCTCTCCCACAGAGTCCATAAGACTGTTCTATACATCAGTGTCTCTTTTGCTGTCTTGTATACAGGGTTATCGTTACCATCTTTCTAAATTCCATATATATGCGTTAGTATACTATATTGGTGTTTTTCCTTCTGGCTTACTTCACTCTGTATAATAGGCTCCAGTTTCATCCACCTCATTAGAACTGATTCAAATGTATTCTTTTTAATGGCTGAGTAATACTCCATTGTGTATATGTACCATAGCTTTCTTATCCATTCATCTGCTGATGGACATCTAGGTTGCTTCCATGTCCTGGCTATTATAAACAGTGCTGCGATGAACATTGGGGTACACGTGTCTCTTTCCCTTCTGGTTACCACCTTTAGAATTCAAGGATTCAGATTCAAGGTTTCCTAGATCTCAGCTCCATACCTTGGATCCACATTTGATGTGGCTTTGTCAATAATCAATATCTGATTTTTCTTCAGAATAGTCCGAGCAAGGCACACCAGTTGTCTCTGTCCAACACTTAAGTTCAATGCAGATTCTGCTAATTCAGTATTCATTTTACCAGAAAGATGTTCAAAGGTGTCTTTAAGTTGCACCTGTAGATACAGAAAGAATGACATTTTCCTAAGTAAACTGTTACTGAAGTAGACAAACCTCTTACACATTAGAATTCTGATGTCCTTATGTATCTTACATGGACTTCTTATGTATCTTACATGTATAGCCAGGTGAAGGGGAGAGCTTTTTCCAAAGAGCATTCACTGAGAAAGATGGTGGAGTCAAGTCAGGACAGAAAGATCTCAATGTCCCCCATCCCTGCCACAGGACAGCCTCCAGAAACCACACCGAGGGATTAGTTAAGGAAGTTTCTCAAAAAATGAAGCTATTTCTCCCAATGTGGTTTGAACAGAAAAGTTAAAACAATCTTTATGGTTGAGTCAAGTTTCTCAACATTCATTCTGCATAGGAGTTGGTACACTAAAGAAAAACTTCAAAACTTTTACAGTAAGTCTTTTTCTCTGAGGATAAAATCTTACCAGCACATTTGGTTTTAGAAAAGGCAGAGGAACCAGAGATCAAATTGCCAACATCCGCTGGATCATTGAAAAAGCAAGAGAGTTTCAGAAAAACATCTATTTCTGCTTTATTGACTATGCTAAATCCTTTGACTGTGTGGATCATAATAAACTGTGGAAAATTCTGTAGGAGATGGGAATACCAGACCACCTGACCTGCCACTTGAGAAACCTGTATGCAGGCCAGGAAGCAACAGTTAGAACTGGGCATGGAACAACAGACTGGTTCCAAATAGGAAAAGGAGTACGTCAAGGCTGTATATTGTCACCCTGCTTATTTAACTTCTATGCAGAGTACATCATGAAAAACGCTGGGCTGGATGAAGCACAAGCTAGAATCAAGATTTCTGGGAGAAATATCAATAACCTCAAATATGCAGATGACCCCACCCTTATGGCAGAAAGTGAAGAACTAAAGAGCCTCTTGATGAAAGTGAAAGAGGAGAGTGAAAAAGTTGGCTTAAAGCTCAACATTCAGAAAACTAAGATCATGGCATCCAGTCCCATCACTTTATGGAAAATAGGTGGGTAAACAGTGGAAACAGTGACTGACTTTATTTTGGGGGGCTCCAAAATCACTGCAGATGGTGATTGCAGCCAAGAAATTAAAAGATGCTTACTCCTTGGAAGGAAAGTTATGACCAACCTAGACAGCATGTTAAAAAGCAGAGACATTACTTTGCCAACAAAGGTCCGTCTAGTCAAGGCTATGGTTTTTCCAGTAGTCATGTATGGATGTGAGAGTTGGACTATAAAGAAAGCTGCGCACTGAAGAATTGATGCTTTTGAACTGTGGTGTTGGAGAAGACTCTTGAGAGTCCCTTGGACTGCAAGGAGATCCAACCAGTTCATCTTAAAGGAGATCAGTCCTGGGTTTTCATTGCAAGGACTGATGTTGAAGCTGAAACTCCAATACTTGGCCTTGGATACTTGAAATACTTGAAATATTGATACTTGAAATACTTGAAAAGTATTTCAATACTTGAAAAGACCCTGATGCTGGGAAAGATTGAGGGCAGGAGGAGAAGGGGTTGACAGAGGATGGCATGGTTGGATGGCATCACTGACTCAATGGACATGGCTTTGGGTAGACTCTGGGAGTTGGTGATGGATAGGGAGTCCTGGCGTGCTGTGGTTCATGGGGTGGCAAAGAGTTGGACATGACTGAATGACGGAACTGAACTGAAAATACACAAATTCAAACAATTGCAAACTTCACCTTATACATTAGTAATCCTGGAACCTGCTCTGCTGATGGTTCTTTCCCAAGTTTAATTCTATAAATAGTGGACCAATCAAGTGCATTTTCCTCAATATCATAAATGTCTTGCAGTGAATGAAAACTCATGAAAAATAAGACACAACATATTATTTCCCCCAGAAAATGAATATCAGATCAGATCAGTCACTCAGTCCTGTCCGACTCTTTGCGACCCCATGAACTGCAGCACGCCAGGCCTCCCTGTCCATCACCAACTCCCGGAGTTCACTCAGACTCACGTCCATCGAGTCAGCGATGCCATCCAGCCATCTCATCCTCTGTCATCCCCTTCTCCTCCTGCCCCCAATCCCTCCCAGCATCAGAGTCTTTTCTAATGAGTCAACTCATCGCATGAGGTGGCCAAAGTACTGGAGTTTCAGCTTTAGCATCATTTCTTCCAAAGAAATCCCAGGGCTGATCTCCTTCAGAATGGACTGGTTGGATGTCCTTGCAGTCCAAGGGACTCTCAAGAGTCTTCTCCAACACCACAGTTCAAAAGCATCAATACTTCAGCACGCAGCCTTCTTCACAGTCCAACTCTCACATCCATACATGACCACAGGAACAACCATAGCCTTGACTAGACGAACCTTTGTTGGCAAAGTAATGTCTCTGCTTTTTAACATGCTGTCTAGGTTGGTCATAACTTTCCTTCCAAGGAGTAAGCGTCTTTTAATTTCATGGCTGCAGTCACCATCTGTAGTGATTTTGGAGCCCAGAAAAATAAAGTCTGACACTGTTTCCAAGAATATGGATATAGGTGATGTTTATATTAATCTATCTTCATAAAGTTATACTCCACAAATTATAAAAAACAAACTTTTAACTGCCAAAGATAATCTGAAGCTACATTTGGTGGTAGGGATCAGTTCTGGAGAAGGAAATGGCAACCCACTCTGGTGTTTTTGTCTGGAGAATCCCAGGGGCGGGGGAGCTGGTGGACTGACGTCTATGGGGTCACACAGAGTCGGACACGACTGAAGTGACTTAGCAGCAGCAGCAGGGATCAGTTCAAAAATATTTATTTTGGAAAAGTATTATAGATAGAGAACCAAACTCAGGCTTTCCTTGAAGTTGAATAACAAAGAAGAAATACACTCCAAATTAAGAGACCAACAGATTGATGAGTGATGGCTGATAAATTTTGTAACATTTTACAATGTCAGATAATAGCACACCAAGGATGAGTGAGCAGTGTTTTTAATTTTTCATTTTTCAGGTATCCTAAATGCTGGAGCACATCTATGAATATGAACCTGAATTGTGTTCCAGATGGGAGTCTGATCACATGAAAAGGGAATTCTGAGTTAGGATTAAATATGGTATTTGTAGGTAGTGTTAGCATGAAAAGTACATAAAATCTAAAGAGTAAGCTTTGGATTGTGGTGCAAGTAGTTGGACTTGCTTAAAGCTGACATCCTGACTCACACTTGCTTCTGACTTGGATGACATCTCATCACTAATTTGATTTTATACTTTCCTTCGAGTTTGTCCATATCGGCGCCACAAGGAAAAAGGGTTGTGAGAGGCAATGTTTTTCAGAAAATTAATTTCTGAGATTATGTCTTCATTTATAAATCAGGGATGGTTATGAGAATATATGAATATGAAGGCCCTCTGTATTGTAATGATAAAATCAAATTATAATTAAGTATTAAAATGGGAAAAAAGGACAATAGAAGCAGAGACAATAATAACTAGAAGCTACAATTAGAGAATCTGAAAACATATCAGATAATAGTATAATATTACTGTTAAATTTATTGATTGACATGACTGTGTTAGGACACATAAGGGAATGTCCTTGTTCTTACAAGGTGTACATTTTTGTATTTAAAGGTGAAATCCAACTTTTAATAAACATTTCTACAACTTACAAACAATTCAGCAAAATATAGATTATATTGATGGAGAAAATATGGGAAGACACTAACAGCTGATGAATCCAGATGAATGTGTATGTGTTCATCACACTATTCCTTCCATGTTCCTGTGATTTGAACATTTTAAAACAATAAATTGGAGGCTTGGGACTCCCTGAGGGTCCAGTGGTTAAGAATCCACCTGCCAATGCACAGAACATGGGTTTCATCCCTGGTCCAGGATGATCCCATGGCAAGAAGCAAGTGAACCCATGTGCCACAACTACTGAGCCCAACTCTAGAGCCCACAGGCTACAACTCCTGAGCCTGCAGGCCACAGTTCTGAAGCCTGTGTGCTCCAGAGTCCAGGTGTCACAACAGGAGAAGCTATGTCAGTGAGAAGCTGTGCACTGCCACTAAGATTAGCCCGTGTTTGCCACAACTAGAGAAAGCCTAGAAGCAGCAATGAAGAACCAGCACAGACAAAGGGAAAAAAAAAAAAAAATGAAGACTTGAAGTCAGACAGCCTGAGCATAAGTCCTGCCTGGCTCTGCCAACTGGGCAAGTTTCTAAACTTATTCTACCTTAGCTTCCTAAGCTCTAAGACTATAATATCATAATTGTAAAGATGGGTACCTCCTAACATTGATAGAGTATAAAATGAATCAGTACATGTAGAATTTATGACAGATCAATAGATATTGCCCAATATTAATAATGCTGTCAGCTAGCCTCTCTTCATGTTCTGCTCCATTTTCCTCCTTTGCATGTATTAACACTGAGGCCTTGTTATGTATGCATCGATTTGTTTTCCACCTTCTCCAAGAGAATTTAAGCTCCAAGGGTAGAGATTTTGTCTTTTGATGACTATGATAGCCCTACAATCTGCTACACTGCATGTCTAACAAGCTCTCAGGAGATATTTGTTGCCTTAATGAAGGCATGAGTGAATCCCATCATGTAACACATCTGTTCCTATAAATTAGAAAATAAATCCACATATATAAATAATTTATACATAACACTATCTTCTTATTAAGTTTAAGTGTAAAAGGAATATATTATAACAATTAACTGGGTCCAAGATATCACAACCTCACACTTTAAACAGTGGAAAGCACTGAAAAAGTTATGATTTAAGGAAAATGGAGTAAATAATACTATTCAAAACTATACATCTCAGTAGAGAATCCTTCAGACTGTTTTTGAGTTTGGGAAAATAACAGAATATAGCAAAATTGAAAAATAATACACTGAAATTGAAGGCACCCTATTTCTATCACTATAAACATTTCAATGTAACCTACTAATGTACTGAATCTACCAACCAGGCACCAACACCCCGCTCAGGAGATCAACACAGATGTCAGACGGTTTCTGTATTAACCTTCTTACTTTTCAAAAAGAAAGGCTGCTGTGGACTGAAGGAGAAAGGGAAATGCAATCTACAGATGGGGAAGAACTTTTACTAGAGCAGGACTGGCAGTAAAGGAAGTAAAGGGAGAGCCCATTCATCTAACACAAGGCCCGGAAGTGAACATGTGATCTGTCTCCACCACAAGGACTGAACCACTGCATCAGTGGTTCCTGATGCAGAGGCTGTTGATGCCCAGGTTTCTGTATCTCGGTTTCCTGTGTGATGAGACTCATTTCTGTCCAAACAGAGACACTATCAACATCGAACATTTGACTGCATGATTTCTTCCCCAGTTTTGACAGGACAGACCATATGCTTAACTTCATATCCCAGAATCCCAGCTGTTTTGTTCTCATTTTTTTTAACAGAAGTGACACATTGGTGATTCATTTTGAGAGTTTTATCTACTGTGCTCTTTTAACCTTTGAGTGATAAGGTGCTTCCTCTTCAGATACATTCATGTTATACTTGCAGCATTATCTTGCTTCTTAGTGCCCCTATCAACACTAATTAACTGATGAATTTTTGTCAATTTACAGTAAGGTGGCTAGTTTACACTATGTGAAAAATGTAGTCTCAGCATATTTTGAAAAATAACCATGATGAGATGGGCAGCATCCATTGGACTGCCTCCCTTCTGAATGACCATCTCTCCCAAGGAAGGAGGAGGAAACAGAACTAGAGGACTTTAAAAGAGGAAAAATTAGTGGTTCCCTCCTACTCACTCTCAGGCCACCTCTGTGAGTTTGGGTTCACATGTCCAGTTTGGCACCACTTACACACTAATAACGATGGTTTTGAGTTCATATAAAAGTTGACCTCACTGATTTAGTGATCACCTCTTAGAGTGACAGGCTTTCCACGTGGTACAGTGATTATGAATCCTCCTGCCAAATGCAGGAGATGCAAGAGATGTGGGTTCAATTCCTGGTTTGGGAAGATCTTCTGAAGGAGGAAACAGCAACCCACTCCAGTATTTCTTACCTGGAAAACTCCATGGACAGACAAGTCTGGCAGGCTATAGTTCCACAGAGGGTCACAAAAAAGTCAGACATGATCAAGCATGCACATGCACACACACACACACACGCTTAGAGTGATAAATCACCCCATTATTCTATTTCTTCAGGAATTTTTCTTTATCATATATGTATGCTTTCAATGAAATATTTGGTAGTTTTCTTTAAAACAGCCATAAAGAAGCAATCCCTAGAGAAAAACAATGATGGGATGATTTCTCTAAGTGATATTAGCAAAGTTAACACAGTAAATTCCATAAGCAATATATGGAAACCACATACTTCACTTTTGAAATAGACTCACGTCTATTTCTTTCTATAGAAAGCTCCAAATGTAGTTTAAATAAAGGTAGATCTTAGTATTATCTACCCCTTCTACCACTTCATCATTTTTAGAATTTAGATAAAAATTGCCTCTCTGTCCATGGAACAATGTGTTCTAAAATTCTAGAGTAATTTTTCTACCTGAGAATCTGTGAAAAAATGTATCAGCTGGGAAACAAATAGAAAAATAATTTACCAGTACTTCCAGTATTTTTCTTAAGATGTCATAATTTCACCATTAAATATGTCCTGTGAATTCAAGATCAATTAGTCCAATTCAGTTCAGTTGCTCAGTCATGTCCTACTCTTTGCGACTCCATGGACTACACAACGCCAGGCTTCCCTGTCCATCACCAACTCCTGGAGCTTACTCAAACTAAAGTCCATCAAGTCAGTTATGCCATCCAATCATCTCATCCTCTTCATCCCCTTCTCTTCCTGCCTTCAATCCCTCCCAGCATCAGAGCCTTTTCTAATGAGTCAGTTCTTTGCATCAGGTGGCCAAAGTATTGGAGTTTCAGCTTCAGCATCAGTCCTACCAATGAATATTCAGGACTGATTTCCTTCAGGATGGACTGGTTGGATTTCCTTGCAGTTCAAGGGACTCTCGAGTGTTTTCTCCAACACCACAGTTCAAAAGTATCAATTCTTTGCCACTCAGCTTTCTTTATAGTCCAACTCTCACATGACTACTAGAAAAACCATAGCTTTGACTAGATGGAACTGTGTTGACAAAGTAATGTGATATTTAAAATAATATGCTGTTAAGGTTAGCAAAGTAATATAATATTTAAAGTAATATGCTGTCATAGATTTTTTTCCAAGGAGCTAGTGTCTTTTAATTTCATGACTGCAGTCACCATCTGCAGTGATTTTGGAGCCCCCAAAATAAAGTCTTTCAGTGTTTTCATTGCTTCCCCATCTATTTGCCATGAAGTGATGGGACCAGATGCCATGATCTTTGTTTTTTGAATGTTGAGTTTTAAGCCAACTTTTTCACTCTCCTGTTTCACTTTCAACTGCAGCTTCTTCAGCATTCTTCAGCAAGATCAGTGAATCATCCTATCTTTTATTATATTTGATAGTTAACTGTTCTCCCCTCTTCTCTTCTAGAATTTCACTCTAGACTCAAAGACTTAAATGAAATCAGAGGTGCACTTCTTTGGGGGCAGGAAAAGGTAAAGCAATTGGCCCGATTTAGGAAAACAAAATCCTAACATTACTGGAAAGCCAGGTGGGTGTGTAAAGACTCAGTGCTGACATCTTCAGAAACCAGAATTTCTGGCTGGAAATGTATGAGCTCCATCCAAATCAGCCTGCTCACAGTCAAGGCTCATCTACATATTACAGATTTCAGAGCTTGCCTGGAAGGATAACACTAAATGGCAAATACATCAATTCAAAACAACAAGAACAATTACTCAGATTTGTGTAACAACAACAATTTAAAGAACTATGCCACACTTCTCTGAAATGAAGAGAGCAATCGAAAATTTGGTAGTTATTTATGTCAAAGAGTGTTTTTCCTTTGTTTTCTCTAAGAATTTTATTGGGTCTGGTCTTACATTTAGGTCTTTAATCCATTTTGAGTTTATTTTTGTATATGGTATTAGCTGTTGCTGCTGCTACTAAGTTGCTTCAGTTGTGTCCGACTCTGGGCGACCACATAGATGGCATCCCACCAGGCTCCTCTGTCCCTGGAATTCTCCAGGCAAGAATACTGGAACGGGTTGCCATTTCCTTCTCCAAGGCATGCATGCATGCTAAGTCGGTTCAGTAGTGTTCGACTCTGTGTGACCCTATGGACAGCAGCCCACCAGACTCCTCTGTCCATGGGATTCCCTAGGCAAGAATATTGGAGTGGGTTACCATTTCCTTCTCCAATATGGTTTTAGGGAGTATTCTAATTTCATTCTTTTACATGTAGCCATCCAATTTTCCCAGCACCACTTATTGAAGAGATGTCTTTTCTCCATTCTATATTCTTACCTCCTTTGTCATAGATTAGGTGACCATAGGTATGTGAGTTTATCTCTGGGCTTTCTATACTGTTCCATTGATCTATATTGCTGTTCTTTTTTCATGCCAGTACCATACCATCTTGACTACTGTATCTCTGCAGTGAATTTGTCAAAGAGTTCATTTGGGTCTTTCTATAATATCTTATGTAATGAACTTTTTGGCCAACTTAATAATGTAGTCTGAAATTAAGGAACCTAATCCCCAGCTTCATATTTTTTTCTTAAGATTGCTTTGTGTTTCCATACAAATTGTAAAAATTTTTGCCCTAATTCTATGAAAAATGTCATTGGTAATTTGACAGGGGTTGTATTGAATCTGTAGATTCTTTGGGTAGTAATTTTCACAATATTGATTCTTCAAATCCAAGAATATATCTTCAAACTGTTTATGTCAACTTTGGTTTCCTTTATCAGTAAATTAGTTTTCTGAGTACTTATCTTTTGCCTCCTTCAGTTCAGTCCAGTTCAGTCACTCAGTCGTGTCCGACTCTTTGCAACCCTACGAATTGCAGCAGGCCAGGCCTCCCTGTCCATCACTAACTCCCGGAGGTCACTCAAACTCATGTACATCGAGTCAGTGATGCCGTCCAGCCATCTCATCCTCTGTCGTCCCCTTCTCCTCCTGCTCCCAATCCCTCCCAGCATCAGAGTCTTTTCCAATGAGTCAACTCTTCTCATGAGGTGGCCAAAGTACTGGAGTTTCAGCTTCAGCGTCAGTCCTTCCAAAGGACACCCAGGACCAATCTCCTTTAGAATGGACTGGTTGGATCTCCTTGCAGTCCAAGGGACTCTCAAGAGTCTTCTTCAACATCACAGTTCAAAACTATCAATTCTTCGGCACTCAGCTTTCTTCACAGTCCAACTCTCACATCCATACATGACCACTGGAAAAACCATAGCCTTGACTAGACGGACCTTTGTTGGCAAAGTAATGTCTCTGCTTTTCAATATGATATCTAGGTTGGTCATAACTTTCCTTCCAAGGAGTAAGCGTCTTTTAATTTCATGGCTGCAGTCACCATCTGCAGTGATTTTGGAGCCCCAAAAAATAAAGTCTGACACTGTTTCCACTGTTTCCCCATCTATTTCCCATGGAGTGATGGGACCGGATGCCATGATCTTCGTTTTCTGAATGTTGAGCTTTAAGCCAACATTTTCACTCTCCTCTTTCACTTTTATCAACAGGCTTTTTAGTTCCTCTTCACTTTCTGCCATAACGGTGGTGTCATCTGCATATCTGAGGTTATTGATAGTTCTGGCAATCTTGATTCCAGCTTGTGCTTCCTCCAGCCCAGCATTTCTCATGATGTACTCTGCATAGAAGTTAAATAAGCAGGGTGACAATATACAGCCTTGACGTACTCCTTTTCCTATTTGGAACCAGTCTGTTGTTCCATGTCCAGTTCTAACTGTTGCTTCCTGACCTGCATACAGATTTCTCAAGAGGCAGGTCAGGTGTTCTGGTATTCCCATCTCTTTCAGAATTTTCCACAGTTTATTGTGATCCACACAGTTAAGGCTTTGGCATAGTCTAGAAAGCAGAAGTAGATGTTTTTCTGGAACTCTCTTGCTTTTTACATGATCCAGTGGATGTTGGCAATTTGATCTCTGGTTCCTCTGCCTTTTCTAAAACCAGCTTGAACATCTGGAAGTTCATGGTTCATGTATTGCTGAAACCTGGCTTGGAGAATTTTGAGCATTACTTTACTAGCGTGTGAGATGAGTGCAATTGTGTGGTAGTTTGAGCATTCTTTGGCATTGCCTCCTTAAGTAGGTTTATTTTATGTATTTTATTCTTTTTGTTGCAATGGTAATGGGATCGTTTCCTAATTTCTCTTTCTGATATTTCATTGTTAGTGTATAGGAATGTGCATGCTTACTTTTTAGAAACAAAAGACTAAGCTGCTGCTGCTGCTAAGTCGCTTAAGTCGTGTCCAACTCTATGGGACCCCACAGACAGCAGCCCACCAGGCTCCGTCGTCCCTGGGGTTCTCCAGGCAAGAACACTGAAGTGGGTTGCCATTTCCTTCTCCAATGCATGAAAGTGAAAAGTGAAAGTGAAGTCACTCAGTGGTGTCCGACTCTTAGTGACCCCATGGAATGCAGCCTTCCAGGCTCCTCTGTCCATGGGATTTTCCAGGCAAGCGTACCGGAGTGGGGTGCCATTGCCTTCTCCAAAGACTAAGTTAGGTCCTGTGAAAAATTCAAAGACTGTCTATGGTTTACAAGTCTAGAGTTTCTGCCCAAAGTAGAATCAATTTGTAAAACGAGGGCAAATACACAAAATAATTTGCATTAAATATTCAAACCAACAGCAAGATAATAGTCAAAAATGTTTCACACAAGGGTGAGGGAATTCAAAGAAGAGGGGCAAGGGGAAACATGACACAAATGACAGAAAATTCTCCAGAAATGAACCTCTCCATACAAGAGCTCAGCAAATTCTCCAGGGTTCTGTTACCTGCATTCATGATACGGCATTAAAATGACATAATCACCAATAAGTAATCATTCTCACATTCCAGGGCTTCCCTGGTGGCTCAGACAATAAAGAATCTGCCTGCAATGTGGTAGACTCAGGTTTGATCTCTGGGTTGGGGAGATCTCCTGGAGGACAGAATGGCAACCCACTCCAGTATTCTTGCCTGGAGAAGTCCATGGCCAGAGGAACCAGGCAGGCTACAGTCTGTGGGATCGCAGAGTCATACATGACTGTGTGAATCTCTTTTTTCTGTCTTCTTCTCCTATTTCAACTATAAAATATACTTTTATAGACACTTTACTATGAAACTTCCTCATTTTATTGGTCTGATCTCATTCACATCTTTCAGTTAATAATGAAAAACTACTATTGTTTCCACTTAGTAGATGTTCCCTAAGATCAAAGGAATAAAATGAACACTGGAGGGTAATTAGGGTAATTACATCACTAGATCACTAGTAGAATTTGATCCCACAGCTTTAATGTCTAATTTAGTGCTCTGCAAAGGACAAGATAATGTGTCTAGTCATTCAAGGTTTTAAGGAAAAAGCTAAAATGGAAACATGGCATTATATTGTTTTTCATCATCATCAATTAATAAACATTGTAAGTGTACACATGTTATCAATGTTCTTCTAGGTGGTAAACAAAGTCAGTTAAACTGTTAAGCTCCTCTTAATTACCTGCAATGCTCTAAATGTACATGCATGGATACTGATACTAACAATTAATTATATTTAATATTAATAAATTACCTCTTCTAAGGCATTCCACAGTTCCTCATCTGTATGTTCATTAAAAGGATCCAGATTGTTCCTCATTGTTCCAGTGAATAAAACAGGTTCCTAAATACCCCAAAATACTGAATATTATTAACTTAACCTCTTTTCATTATATCCCAATGGTTACAGATCAGAATTAAAATATAAAATATCAAAATTACTGTAAGTATTAATAATAAAATTGCAAATGTATATTTAGAAAACTATCTATAAAATAATTTTCCATGTACAAAGCATGCTACAAGATATCCTGCAGACTATTGAACATTAACAGAAGAAAACAGTGTTGAAGAAATTTTTTATATTAAGAAAAAACCTGAAGAATAGAAAAGAGAATTTGATTCTTTAAAATAAAAAAAAAGGCTTTCTGGGACCATGGGCTTAAGCACACACACGCAAACTGAGGATATAATTACTGGAGAAACTTTACATCAAGATCTACATAAATTAATTGTCAATCTTAGTGTGACTGGGAAATATCAGTAGCATGATTAGTTGAAGTTTGTGCCTCAAAGCAAAATCATTAAATATTTACACACTGGCACTGAAGAATAAACTAGGCTCTTTTCTCCACTGGTCAGTCTTCTAGGATACGGAATCTCTCCATTTGTGTGAAAGAACATCCTCACACCTGCAAACAGAAGTCACCTCCTGGTGTCTGCAGCAGCTCTGTCCAAGGAGAGATCTCCTTGGATTCTACATCAACCTGATCCCCACATTCTCTCACCTGTGCATCAGGATGACCTGCCTCACAGAGCCTCCTTACTACTAACTGCAAGGTCAGAATGACCTGAAACCCATTATGACTGGGTCATAATAAAATTATTCAAATAACTTTTCCTGTTCAACTTTAGGAGGAGCCACAAGTAAATTACCCTAGAAATGTATGAGTCCTTCCAAGTTTCAGGACTTCCCTGGTGGCTTAGAGGGTAAAGTGTCTGCCTGCAATGCGGGAGACCTAGTTTCGATCCCAGGGTCGGGAAGATCCCCTGGAGAAGGAAATGGAAACCCATTCCAGTATTCTTGCCTGGAGAATCCCATGGACGGATGAGCCTGGTAGGCTACAGTCCACCAGTTCGCAAAGAGTCTGACACGATTGATCAACTTCACATTCCTTTCCTTTTTACCAAGTTTCAAGAGAGAATCTTGTTCAAAAGCTCCTGCCTGGCCTTGGGGCTAGACTTTCCTCCTCACTTCACAAAAGCCTGAGAAGATGAAGAAGACAGACATTTCTTTTTCCTAGTTATGAAGAAGAATGACACTCAGAGAGCCTCCTGTACTTTCTTTCAATATTGTCTCTGTTTTAAGTCTAGTGAGAGACAAATGAATGCAGAAGACTCGGGGTGTGGCCCCCAAAAATGTGTATCCCTAAGCAAAATCCAAAATTAAAAAGAAATTATACAGGAGCTTTTATTGCACAAAGTTGATTAAGTGGCCAATATGCCTCCAAAGTGGTGAAATCACTGCTCATACATTTCAAAATGATTACTGAACTGAAAACTCCTGAGACCCAAATTTAAGGTCTCCCTTAAAACTCTTGAATTTATTGCTTGTAGACTTTTGGATCACAGCCATTCTGACTGGCGTGAAATGGTACCTCATAGTGGTTTTGATTTGCATTTCTCTGATAATGAGTCATGTTGAGCATCTTTTCATGTGTTTGTTAGCCATCTGTATGTCTTCTTTGGAGAAATGTCTATTTAGGTCTTTGGCCCATTTTTGATTGGGTCATTTATTTTTCTGGAATTGAGCTGTAGGTGTTGCTTGTATATTTTTGAGATTAGTTGTTTGTCAGTTGCTTCATTTGCTATTATTTTCTCCCATTCTGAAGGCTGTCTTTTCACCTTGCTTATAGTTTCCTTTGTTGTGCAGAAGCTTTTAAGTTTAATTAGGTCTTATTTATTTATTTTTGCTTTTATTTCCAATATTCTGGAAGGTGGGTCATAGAGGATCCTGCTGTGATTTATGTCGGAGAGTGTTTTGCCTATGTTCTCCTCTAGGAGTTTTATACTTTCTGGTCTTACGTTTAGATCTTTAATCCATTTTTAGTTTATTTTTGTGTATGGTGTTAGAAAGTGCTCTAGTTTCATTCTTTTGCAAGTGATTGACCAGTTTTCCCAGCACCACTTGTTAAAGAGATTGTCTTTAATCCATTGTATATTTCTTGCCTCCTTTGTCAAATATAAGGTGTCCATAGTGCATGGATTTATCTCTGGGCTTTCTATTTTGTTCCATTGATCTATATTTCTGTCTTTGTGCCAGTACCATACTGTCTTGATGACTGTGGCTTTGTAGTAGAGCCTGAAGTCAGGCAGGTTGATTCCTCCAGTTCCATTCTTCTTTCTCAAGATGGCTTTGGCTATTCGAGGTTTTTTGTATTTCCATACAAATTTTGAATTATTTGTTCTAGCTCTGTGAAGAATACCGTTGGTAGCTTGACAAGCAATAAATGCTGGAGAGGGTGTGGGGAAAAGGGAACCCTCTTACACTGTTGGTGGGAATGCAAACTAGTACAGCCACTATGGAGAACAGTGTGGAGATTCCTTAAAAAAACTGGAAATAGAACTGCCTTATGATCCAGCAATCCCACTGCTGGGCATACACACTGAGGAAACCAGAAGGGAAAGAGACACGTGTACCTCAATGTTCATCGCGGCACTGTTCATAATAGCCAGGACATGGAAGCAACCTAGATGTCCATCAGCAGATGAATGGATAAGAAAGCAGTGGTACATATACACAATGGAGTATTACTCAGCCATTAAAAAAATGCATTTGAGTCAGTTTTAATGAAGTGGATGAAACTGGAGCCTATTATACAGAGTGAAGTAAGCCAGAAGGAAAAACACCAATACAGTATACTAATGCATATATATGGAATTTAGAAAGATGGTAACAATAACCCTGTATACGAGACAGCAAAAGAGACACTGATGTATAGAACAGTCTTTTGACTCTGTGGGAAAGGAAGAGGGTGGGATGATTTGGGAGAATGGCATTGAAATATGTATAATATCATATATGAAATGAGTCGCCAATCCAGGTTCGATGCACAATACTGGATGCTTGGGGCTGGTGCACTGGGATGATCCAGAGGGATGGTATGGGGAGGGAGGAGGGAGGAGGGTTCAGGATGGGGAACTCGTGTATACCTGTGGTGGATTCATTTCGATATATGGCAAAACCAATACAATATTTTAAAGTTAAAAAATAAAATTAAATTAAAAACAAGCAAAAAAACAAACAAACTCTTGAATTTAGGACCAAGACCAAACAACCATCTGTGCAATGGTAAGAGTTCCTTGTTAGGGGAACCACCATTCTATTCCAGATTTTCACAAAACTTTTTTTACTCTTTGTAATTATCAACCCTAAGATTGCTACATGCAGGCAATTTTTCATCCTTCAGTTGTTTCCATGAGGTTAAAACAGATGACATGGTCAGGCAAGGGGAGGCTGCTCCCCAATACTCCTCTTTTCTCCATCTTCACTTCATTTTCCAGATTCTTTCAGATATGTAGCTGCTTGATGAACATAATCTCAATCAGTGTTCTTTCTGAGAAACATACTTAACTACTTTAGATACTCAGCACTAAGGATGAACATACATCCTTTGTTCATCAACCTACTTTGTACATCAACCTACTTCAGATCCTCAGCACAAAGGATGAACATACATCCTACCTGTTCTGCTCAAGGAAATAATTTAGGAAGAGCTTTCATTTTTGCTCATTCCTGAATTTTGAACACAAATTGAGGAGTACCTTCTTTAAAACACAGTATTCATCTTCAAAAGATCCCTCAGGACTGATGGTCTATGTCTCCACTCCCCTATCTCTGGTTCCTATCCAGGTCCTTGCTGCTATCCCATCTCCCCCAATTCTGATCTGCTCATGCAGGGTCAGCAGGATGGTGGGACGAGCCTGGGAGAGAGGTAGAGAGAGGAACCCAGAAGCTCACTGCTGCTCCAAGGATCACAGAGAGCAGGTAGCTAGGGGAGGTGATGCAAGTTCATTATCTGAGTGGCTCACCTGAAAGGGGCAACTCAAAGAAACAGCACTGGGCTCCCCTTCTGCAGAGTCTGCTCTCAGCTTCCCTAAATTAGGATGTTGAGACACAAACATCACTGCTTCCTATTCACTTCGGGGGAAGAGAGATTTAAGTTTTCTGCACTTAGACAACTTAACTTCATGTAACCAAACCAACAGACTTTCTTCACCTCTGAGCCAGTAAGACATTGTAAAGACAAAGGGCTCTTGACTGGGGAGGGGTAAGAGTTTGAGTATGTTCTTCTGACACTTATTAGCCCAAGACACATAAACAAATAAACCCATTTCAAAACTGATGCTGTCCAAATAAGAGATAGGGCATTAGCAGTAGTATCTTCTGGCTTTGCTCCATACTTACTCACTTTTATTATGGTTTGGGGAATCCTTTTGAGGATTTTTTAACGTAAAATGTTATGCTATGTTTAAAAAAATAGGAAAATATCTGATGAGAACATAATTTAGTTCAATTAACATTTATTGAAAAAAATAAACTTGGAGTCAGACAATTCTCAGTTCTGATTTTACTGCTCATTAGTTATTAGACTCAGGGTAAATTATTAATCTTCCCAAGACTTACTGCAAACTGGGGTTAGCCTTGCAGGGCTGCTCTGAGAATCTGGAATAACAGGGCAGCTCCTGTTGTGATGCTAACGTGGACCAGAAGCCCCAGCAGGGGGACAGTGAGGGACAGTGTTTGTTAAAATGCAGGTGCAATGAATGGATCAGGAAATCAATTTGTGCCTCGTGACCATCATTTTGTCATTTATATGAACTAGGATAGAACTGGCATCACAGAAAATATCAGAGCACAGAGCAAGAGTAATATTATTTGTGAAATTTTTGTTCCTCTGTGTGTGTGTATGCACACGGAGGCACATGAATCATGATACAAATCAATTGTACATGGACCACACTCAACAGCCACTTGAAGGCACAAGCAGAGTAATTTGCTGCCCAGGCTCTGGAGTTGGGAATCTCTTTAAATTTGAATCCTGTTAGTATATTTTGGAAATTAATACCTTGTTGGTTGCAACATTTGCAAATATTTTCTTCCTTTCCAGAGGCTGTTTTCAGTTTTATTTATGGTTTACTTGGTGCTTCAAATTCTTTTAACTAGGTCCCCTTTATTTTTGCTTTTCTTTCCATGACTTTCACGGGACAGATCCAAGAACATATTGCTGTGATTTATGTCAAAGAATATTCTATGTTTTCCTCTAGGATCTTGTCTTACAAATCTTTAGGTCTTTATTTTTGACTTCATTTTTGTCTACATTATTACAGAGAGTTCTACTTTCATTGTTTTACATATAGTTGCCCAGATTTTCCCAGCACTATTTATTGAAGAGACTGTCTTTTATCCATTACATATTCTTACCTCTTTTGTCTTAGATTAACTGACCATAAGTGTATGGGTTTATATCTGGGTTTTTAACCTGTTCCATTAATCTATATGCCTGGTTTCTGTGACAGGAATATACTTTCATTATTGTGTGTCTGTAGTACAGTTAGAAGTCAGAGACTGTGAATCTTCAGCTGTGTTCTTCTTTCTCAAGATGGTTTTTTGCTATTTGAGGTCTTTTCTGTTTCCATATAAATTAAAAAATTTTTTTTTCTTTTGTTCTACTTCTGTGAAAAATTCCATTGGTAATTTGATAGGGATTGCATTGAATCTGTAAGTTGCCTTGTATAGTTTTTCATTTTTAACAATATTGATCCTTTCAATCTAAGAACACAGTATATCTTTCCATCTGTTGTGTTGTCTTCAATTTCTTTCATCAGCATCTTATAGATAAGGGTCTTTTGCCTTCTTAAGTAGGTTTATTCCTAGTTATTCCTAGCATTGTTTTATTTTTCCCTTTGACATGATGGCCAACGAGGTTGATTCC